>NC_142945.1:27830054-27842554 GCF_046866305.1 Octopus bimaculoides | reverse complement strand
ATAATTCGAGTTTTAAATATTATTCTCACAAATAAGTTTGAATTGCTAGCTTCAACGAGAGTTGAACTGGTGACGACGGCATCGTGTTAGTCATCATCATTAATATCACCGATACATTTTAACAATTCTTTCCGTGGTGAAGTGAAGAATTTTGTAAACAATTTGTGAATAAATCGATAAGATAGAAAACATGGAAAACATGTGTCTAGCAATCTTAGACTTCAAGAGAGAGAATGGGAAGTGTACAGTAAGTATGTATGAAACCCCCTACATCAGCCCTGCTTTTCCTATTCCATCATCTTCATTGTCTCTACGGCTCACGCCACTCACACACACACACACACTCACTCACACGGAGACACACACACACACACACACACACACACACACACACACACACACACACGTACGCACGACTACAAGTACGCGCGCGCGCACATACACACACATACACGTCTCTTCCTCTCTCATGTACATCGTCTATTGTGTCTCTTTATTCTAATGTGACTGGTGACAAAGAGCGGCAGTGCAGGCAGAGTTGACAATACAATAACAAAAGCAGGAATCGGGAATTTGGTAAGGGGAAAGCAGGAAAGGGAAATAGACATTGGCGGTATGGAATAGTAGAGTAGACTGAAGGAGAAAGACGTCCCTGTCACAAATACCCATCTCAGCCAATAAATTACAATTTTCGTTCATTTCGATTTTTCAGGGTTCTAATTTCATTTTGTTTACTCTCAATCTGATTCACAGTATGTGTGTTTATCTCCAAATGTGCCCCTGTATGTATCTGTGTGTGTGTGCGTGCGTGCGAGCGCATCTCGTTGGCACTCCGACTGCTGTTCGTCATATATACGTCTATTTGTCACTTAGAACAACCTTATTCTATATTCATATCAATTCATTTTAGGAACGAGACTTCTTCCCCGGGGTGACGAAATTGAGTAAAAACAATGACGGGTTTCAAGATAAGACATTATTTTAAGATACATAATATTAAAAAACAAGTTGAAAAAATCTTATTTCTTCACGTCAGAAATAGATATATCTTTGCAAACAATAAAAATAACAATCATTTCTACTATAGGCATAAGGCCTGAAATTAGGTGGTGGTGGTGGTGGCGATGGAGTGGAGTGACAGTCGATTAGATCGATCTCAGTACTTAATTGGTACTTAATTTATCAACCTCGAAAGAATGAATGGCAAAGTCGACCTCGGCGGAATTTGAACTCAGAACGTAACGACAAACGAAATGCAGCTAAGTATTTTGTCCGGCGTGCTAACGATTCAGTCAACATGCCACCATAATAATAATAATAATAATAATAATAATAATAATAATAATAATAATAATAATAATATTTATGATGATGATGATGATGATGATGATGATGATGATGATGATGATGATGATGATAAATGCCCTGATGCAGTACCATGCAGTGGCTTTCATGGCTTCTGATCTTAACTGATTGGAAGTGTTATCATGTACATTGTTTTGCCTTGGTATAAAAGATGGGCTACAACAAATATTCTGCTCAATACCATAGATTTGCTTGTCGGTTGTTTGACCATAACCAGTTGAGCATTTCCTTTAGTGGCTGACGATATGTGCATCTCTGATCATGAGCAGAAGTAGTGAGGGAGCATCATAGCCATGTGCTGAAAGGAATTCTTTGGGGGTTTGGATAATTCACCTTTGAAAACATGGCCGTTTCGTTCAACATCCTTAAGCAACCCTTATTCAGGGACCTTTTGAGCGGGATGGGATACTCGGCCTGAAGAAAATTCGGATCTTTTCAATCTCAGTCACACAGATTTTTTAATTATTTTTTTTTTTAACTAAACAGTTTGAAACTTCGGATACTGGTTGAATGTGCCACGTAGAACACGGTTTGTTCTTAACGTTTTTGACAAAATTTTGTATTTTAGAAGTTATTTCGTGTTAAATTTGTCGTATTTGGGTAATTTTAAGCAATCAATGACGTGTATTCAGATGAAGAAAGTTACTGCTGTTTGCGAAAGTAATGGAAGAGCAACAACTTCCGGGTCATCGGGTCATGAAAGAGAGAGAGAGAGAGAGAGAGAGAGGTGGTAGAAAAATATAAAAGATAAGAAAGGTGGGTGAGAAAAATAGAAAGTTCTTTTATAGGGAATACAGTGTGTGTGTGTGTGTGTATTTTTTTTCCATCTTATCCAATGTGTCCTCTTGTTTATTTAATTTTAGCGTGTGACATTGAGAGAGATTTGGCTGTTACTTCCAGCAAATCGTAGAGAGAGAGAGAGAGAGAGCGGAGAGAATGGTGGTGTATTGATGATCTGAACGACAGTTTATATAAACTTACCAATCCCCTACCACTGCATATTAATTTATTAAACCCTCTCCTTTTCTTTGCTTCCATTCGGGGTTTTATCAGCTTTACATATGAAGGTGTGTGTGTGTGTGTGTGTGTGTGTGTGTGTGTGTGTGTGTGTGTGTGTGTGTGTGTGTGTGATGGACAGTATGAACAACTATCGTCAACTTCACAATCCCCCTCCCGCCTTTAAAGCTATGTATTTCTCACACCCACCTCTCTTTCCTTTCTTCGGCGTTCTAAAAGTTGCATGTGTGTATATGTATTGTGTGTGTGTGTGTGTGTGTGTGTATACGTATACATGTGCCCGTGTATTTACGTACGTATATGTGTGCAGCGTCCAAAACAGATGACCCGATGACCCGGATGTTGTTGCTCTTCCATTACTTTCGCAAACAGCAGTAACTTTCTTCAGCTGAATACACGTCAATGTATTGGCGGCGGCAGTGGTGGCTATGATGATGATGATGATGATGATGATGAATGAAAAAAAAATTAATAGCAAATTATAAGAGTAAAATACTCTACCTATGTCACATCTGTGAAGGGGACCCCAACCATCGGCTGCATAGAAAGAATAAATGTTTATATTTTATTTCTACATGTTTATATTTTAACACCCCACATTCTGTGGGGTGTTTTTGCATTATATATATATATTATAGAAGTAATATATAAGTATTATACACGTAATAGTTAGATTATATATTATTCACTTTACTGTTTTGTCATGCACTTCATCACCCGCTTATGGAAAATAATCTTGCACGAAACCTTTTCGTGGTGCAAAAAGTGTTGGGGATCATTGATTTATAGTATTAATCTTTTAGTTCGAAGACTATTGTTCTTGGTCTTGTGTGAGAGTAGAAGCTGTCAAAATGTTAGCTGGTCAGTAACTGTTACTGCCGCCGTCACAGCATTCTGGTCAGCTGCTGCATCATACTGCTGTCTTCTGTGTCCAGTCTGATGTCTCTCGTCCGCCGTCTATAGCTGTGGTTATAGCGCATGAATATATAGTGTTGGTTTGGCTCAGAAAGGAGCGCGCCGAGAATGAAATTGTTGTTGGAGAGCCAGTTCCACGCAAAGTCTTGATTGGTCAGATTTTTTTGATGACGTAATCAATATTCTAACGAATCCCGGTCGTATTCTTGATATTTTTTTTTCACATGGGATATTGTAATCCGGGTTCGATTGCTAAATATTCTTGCTACAGATATAAAAATTAAGGAACGGAAAAGAAAGAAATCAGACATAACCAAGCAATGCTAACCTATTGTGTTCCTGTTAAACTAAACCACTTCAGTTGCAAGTGTATGTTGAAGGCAGTAAAAAGTTTATAGATTCTTATTCGAAACAGAAAAATAGTTTCTTTGAAGAGCAAGAATTGATTTTTCTGATGAGAGTTGTGTTTCTTTCTATCTTGCTAAGACCGGCGGGGAAAAAAATAAATAAATGTCAACATTTTGGACACAAGTAGACAGTGTAGTTAAGAAGTTTGCTTCGCGAACGTGTTGTCACTAGTTCAAGTTGGGAATCAGTGACATGACACATTAGATGTTTTCTACTATAGCCCAGAATAAATGAAATTTGATAAACTGTGCGTAACGCCACGCATTGCTTCCAAGTATGTATATATGTATATATATATATATATATATATATATGTGTGTGTGTGTGTGTGTGTGTGTGTGTGTGTGTGTGCATGACATACACACACACACACACACACACACACACACACACACATATATATATATATATATATATATATACATACATACATACAAACATATATATATATATATATATATATATATGGGAGAATATACAAATAATAACAACAGACGAGGACAGGTGGTGTAAATAACAAAAGTATATATTAGTATGACGCTCGGGAATACGGAAAGTCTTTGACGTTTCGAGCTACGCTCTTCAACAGAAAGAATACGGAGACAAGGAGAAAAACACGGAGAAAAAAAATTGAATAGTGTTCAGTCAACGGTCAATGGTCAATCATAATAATGGCCGATCATAACAATGACTGACCGGAAGTTAGAAATTCTTATTTCAGGAGAGCTAAGAAAGGGGGAGATAACAAACGGTGATCGGGAACGAGGGGCTGTGTGTGGGAGGTAGAATGCTGGTGATCTTGACGTATGTAGTGTGAGAATGGGGAAGGGAGAAAGGGAGAAAGTAGTTGGTCAGTTGTAGTGTGTGCGTGGTGTGATGCGAGGGTATTGGTGTGGTGTGCGTGGTGTGATGCGAGGGTATTGGTGTGGTGTGATGTGAGGGTGTTGGGAGGTGGGGAAGGCATGGGTGGAGTGTGGGTTAGGCTGAGGGTGGGGTAGAGGTAGGGGTAGGGGTCTGTGGGTAGGGTGGGGTATGTAGGTAGGGGTGGGTGGTGGGTGTAAGGAATTGGATGGGGTGGAGTGGGAAGGTAGAGTAGGAGTGTGTTGGGGTGTGGTGGGATGAGCTTATGAGGGGGTGTTGATGAGGAGGGAGAAGGGGAAGGTGGATGTAAGAGAGGGGGAAGATGGGTATGGGAGGGGAGAGGAAGAGAGGAGAGAGGGTGGGTATAAGAGAGGGAAGGTGGATTGAGAGAGGGGGAAGGTGGGTATGGGGGGAGAGAAAGAGGGGAAGGTGGGTATGGGGGGGAGAAAGAGAGGAAGAGAAAGAGAGGAAGAGAAAGAGAGGAAGAGAAAGAGAGGAAGAGAAAGAGAGTGAGAGAGAGGGAAGAGGGGTATGGGGGGGAGAAAGAGAGGAAGAGAAAGAGAGTGAGATAGAGGGGAAGAGAGTGAGAGAGTAAGGGTGAGAGAGTAAGGGTGAGAGAGTAAGGGTGAGAGAGTAAGAGAGTAAGAGTGTAGAGAGTAGGAGAGTAAGAGTGTAGAGTAGGAGTGAGAGAGGGGGGAGTACGAGAGAAGAGAGTGAGAGAGAGTAAGAGAGAGGAGAGAAAGAGTAGGGGTGAAGAGAAGTGGGAGTGGAGAGAAGTATGAAGAGAGGTGAAGGGACGTACAAAGAAGTAGGAGTCGGAGCAGGAGGTGGGGGAGGGGAGAGATGGGTGGTAGGAGGGAGGGTGGGGGAGAGAGACAGGAGGAGGGGGTTAGATGAAGAGTGGAGGGGAGTTGAGCCCATGTGGCGCAAAGGAGCGAAGATAGAAGATTAATCCCTGTTCACGGCGCAAACGGGAGTCCGGATGGCCCCTGTGCATGGACAATCCAAACACAGACAGGTGTTGCCGCAAGGAGTGGCCGGCAGAACGGAAGTGGCGTGACACCGGGGTGTCATTGCCGACATTGATATCTCGGAGGTGTTCCGCGAATCGGTCGGCCAGGCGGCGCCCCATTTGTCCGATGTACAGGGATTGGCAGAGAGAGCAGAAGAGGCAATATATGATGTTGGTAGACGTGCAGGTGAAGGAGTCGGTGATGCGATAGGGTCGGTGATGGGTGCTGGTGAGGAGGGTGGTGTTGGAGAGGTAAGGGCAAGTGCGGCAGCGTGGGCGGGAGCAGGGGAACGAGCCAGGTTGGGAGGTTGGGTTGGGGAAGAAGCTGTGGACCAAGAGGTCCCGTAGGTTGTGGGCTCGTTTGAAGGAGGGGAGGGGTCGATTAGGGAAGATGTGGGAGGTGGAGGGGTCGGACTGGAGGCGCCGAAAAGCTCGGAGAATGGAGCATTGGAGGGGTAGGGTGGTGGGATGGTAGGTGAGGGGAAAAGGGAGGCGGGAAACGGCAGGGCGGGTTCGGGGGGAGAGAGCAGATGCACGGTCCACAGAACGTGCTCTGGCAAGGGCGGTGTGGATGGTGGTGGGTGGATATCCACGCAGGCTAAAGTGGTGAGCCATGAGTTGAGACTGAGTCTCAAAGTCATGGCTGTCGCTACAAAGTCTGCGTAGACGGAGGAATTGGGAATAGGGGATGGAAAGTTTTGTGTGTCTAGGGTGGGAGGAGGAGAAGTTGAGATAGGAGTGTGAGTCTGTGTGTTTGTAGTGGATGGATGTGCTAAGGGCGGAGTGGAGGATGCTGACCGAAATGTCGAGAAAGGGTACAGAGGTGTCAGAGACAGTACAGGAGAAGTGGAGGGCAGGATGGAAAGACTGAACGAAAGAGAGGAATATATATATATATATATAACGGCGGTGCATCAGCATGGCCGCAGCTCTCAGCTGAAACTATAAAAAATAATAATAATATATATATATATATAAATGACATTGCAGATTCCATTGAACATAGCGCCATTAAAATATTTGTAGATGACTCTAAGCTCCAGAAAGTCATTAAAGGATCATATGATCGAACAATGGTTCAATCGGACCTATGCGCAGTAACCCAGTGGGCACAAAAAAGCAATATGCAGTTGAAGGAGGAAAAATGTGAGCTCATCCACTTTGGAAAAGAGGCCACACTCAAACAACCATATACACTACTGTCAGGAGACCTTCTTGAACCGTCGGATAATATCATTGACTTAGGTGTAACTGTTGACAGCAACCTTAGCTGGAGTGTGCACATCGACAAAAATGTCGATATTGTCCGGAAAATGTGCTCATGGATCCTCAGATCTTTTCATTCTAAGGATCATGAAACAATCATCCTTCTCTTCTCCACATTCGCTAGGCCCCACTTCGAATACTGCTGCCCATTGTGGTCCCCCTACAAAAAACAAGACATAATGAGGATCGAAACGCCACAAAGCTCAATCACACACAAAAAAAAAAAAATAATAATAAGTGGCATGATGGGACTTGATTAAACAGCTCGACTTAAACAGCTGAAGCTCTATTCTCTGCAACGCCGTCGTGAGCGATACATTATTAGGACCATATGGAAAGATATCGGTATTATGTTTACAATTCACCCGAGACTAGGCCCCCGTGCAATGCGGCCCCTACAAAGGTAGAGATCACATCACATAAGAACATTGCGACACAATTTCTTCACAGCAAATGATCTTGCACTTTTCAATGTTATCTCGAAAGAAATTAAAGTAGAAAAATACTCCACAACTTTAAAATGGTACCTGGACAAATTCCTCCAGGAAATACCGGATAAACCACCTGTACCAATAACTCTCTGCTTGGGTGGTCCATGGTGTCCCGAAATAATTTACTAAAATACTTTTCCAGGTGGTGCTATTGAGTTAGTCATGGCCTGGGCTGATAATGGCCGAAACCAATTTCAGTTATCTAAGTTGTCTAGGTTATATATATATATATATATATATATATATATATATATATATATATATATATACAAACATACATACATACATACACACATACATGCATACATACATACATACATACATACATACAACATATATACACACACACATATGCACGCACGCACACACATGCGCGCGCACACAGAAAGAAATAGAAAGAGAGAGAGCAAGAGAGAGACTGGTACATACACACACACACACACACACACACACACACACACACACATATGAATGTTATCATGAAAGGAATGCAAAAGTGGGCATATCATTTATATTAACTGACATAGTTCGTTTAAATTGCACATGTTGCCAGAGTAATTCTTCTGCGATACAAACATACTACTCAACATGGTTTCCGTTGCAAACGTTGCACTTGTGACTTCATTGAACCCAACAATCGATTCTCCTTTGGAAACTTAAAGTACTCACTGTTGTACCCACTTCTTCACACCTACTTTCATGTCATATGTATAATCAAATCCCAGAAAACTTTCTTTCATCGGACCGAGTAGGTGTAAGTCGTAGGGTATCAGAACCGAGTTGGACCGAGGATGGGGGAATCACTGACCAGCCCAATTAGCTACTACCTGATTTGTTAACAAGGGTGTATGTGGTCACACATTCCCATTGTAAATGTGGATCGTTTTAAGATTTTTGCTTAGTTTCTTGTCTGATGGCTTCTTTAAGCTTTTTGAGTATCTCAATGTATTACTTAGTCTTCATAGTAAAGCCACGTTTCAGAAATTCAAGGAGAATGACACTTGTTATCCCCAGCCAAGCAGTAACAACGATTTTCTGTGTTGATCGCTGACGTTTGAATTTTTGAGGCAATGGAGAAGATGTGTGACGCCACTCCATGGCTGAGCCTTCGTTTCTGGATCATAAAGATAGGCGCCATTTTTCATATCCTATCTATCTGTCTGTCTGCACGAATCAATTCATTCGCTCACTGGCGATTCGTGTCACTGATCGCAATTGACAGTCTCTTACGGTGTGGTTTGTCTTCAACGTGGTTTCCCCTTCTTTAAACTTCTTTATCTATTTGTATGCATTGCTTTTTGAAATGGTGTCATTTCTGTAAACAGTTTATAACTTTCTGTGGATGTCAGACAGCCTACAACTGTTCTTCATTAAGAATTTCATGACGGCACATTATTTCCGCATGGAATCCATTATTTGTCTACAATACTGACATTAGAGGAAGAGTTACTCTAACAATATGTGAAAATTTCAACGATCTGTGCTAGCTAATAAGTGTTCTGTTCACTTTTGCATTACTTTCTATAAAAACCCCACCACGTGTGTGTGTGCGCACGCGCGTGCATGTGTGTGCATTGGTTATGTGTACGCATTATCACACAGACACACACACACAGACACGCGAGCGCGCGCGCCACATATAGCAATTTATCACTCGCATCGATTTTGCTAACATATTGTAGTACATCTATTGCCTCGCGAAAGTAAACTGTAAGCTCTTTGGCTCGAGGACATGAAACTGTAATTCAAATCGAAACAACTTCATGTCGATCAGTGATATCAGTACGTAGCGGCCATTGTGATCGTGAATATTTTGATACATTTCAGTTCTGATTTGTTTTTAACGATATCTGATTCACTGTATTCGCTTCTTCGGTTTTGGAATCCACATCTTGATAATGAGATGTGGATTCTTGAGTTAAAAGAACTACTAATGAAAGAAATTGAAGCCATATTCACGAATCATTAAACTGTATTTATAACAATCTATTTGCGATGTATTTTTAACTTCAGCGTTCGTATGTTAAGTCGAATTTCCATCTACTGCCCCCGAATTGAAATAGCAATGGAAACTGCAGCATGTCACAAACTGGGTGCATGGAATCCAATGCACCTCAATGCACTTCTAATATACAAAGTCTTTGTGATTGTCTTTTTCTTTTTAATTTCGTATCATACACGATTGCTGAAACTTCTGAACTTGGTTGATTGTATAATCGGCTCCCTATCCTAGGACTGTTTTTGTTCAGTAATAAGAATTGATTTCCCTGGTTTATTTATTGTTGGCTTTATATTTATTAGTCATATTCATACATTCCTTGTTCTTTTGTGATCTAGCAGAGTAAATGGCAATACTTCTCTGAGGTGTACTAATAAGATCGAAACATGCCCGGAATTGTCACCATGTCTTCCAAAGACCAGATTATTTTCATCTTCACACATTTTTCCTGTACAATGTTAATTTATTTAGACTTCGCTGCGTCAACCCATTTTCAAAGAAATATTTTTTTGATTCTGAATTGTCATCATTGTCTTTGTTTGGGTTGAGATCAGCAATGCTCACAATGTTTATCTTTCCTCAATGCAGGTACGGCCTTGGCTAATTAAAATCATTGTGATCAACCTTTTGTTAGCGCTTGTTTCAATAAAAACTGTATAATTTTTCTTTCTTTTTCTTTCGTTTTTGTTTTTGTGGCTTAGGAAGGCGTCAGAATTTAAAGGTTAATTTTTAGATAGCTTGCAAATCACAAAGTACATTATGGGGTATTGTGTCATATTATGCCAAATAGTCTCCACTAAATTACATTTATTGAATAAATGTCCAAAAATTTGTGTAGGTAAACAGGGGAATGTTATTACAGTTATAGCAGTTGGATCATTATCGTAATTACTTCACTGACTTGAGGAACATATCATCCTCAGTTAATATGTCATCGGCCGTATATACTTTTAGGCTGTTTGCAGAGAGACAATTTTTATAGTTGTCTCCCAAAATCTCTTATAGCAATGTGAGAGAATATTGTCATCAATGTGTTTGCTTCAGTATCGCTTTCTAAGTTAAGGCGGCGAGTTGGCAGAATCGTTAGCACGCCGGGCAAAATGGTTGGTGATGTTTCGTCCGAGTTTACGTTCTGAACTCAAATTCTGACGAGGTCTGCATTGCCTTTCATTCTTTCAGGATGGATAAAATAAGTACCAGTTGAGCACTGGGGTCAATATAATCGACTCAGCCTCTTGCCTGAAATTGCTCATCTAGTGCCAAAATTTGAAGCCAATATCGCTTTCTTAGTTAATTTAAAGAGGTGAACTAGCAGAATTATTAGAGTATCGGACAAAATATCTTGTGGTATTTAGCTACGGTTCTTTACGCCCTGAGTTCAAATCCCTCCAAGATCGATTTCACCTTTCCTCTTACTGTAGTTGAAAAAATAAGTCCTAGTCGAGCACTAGGTTAATATACTCCACTGCTTCCTGCCACCAAAATCAATAACTCGTAGTAATTAACTATATTTTCATCTCCGATTTTTAATATTTTCATTTTCTCTTGTTACCTTCAGAAAAATATATCCAGTGTTGTGAGCCAATAAGAGGACCCCTACGTGATCGTCAAATTGGACGCTCATGTTGGATAATATCCTCCGAAATAACCTATACCTGAATAGATGAGGTGGTCACGGATAGATTGCCTTTCGCTTCGGTCACATCTGGAGTTAAGCAGCAACAAATCCAATATGGTCGAGCATTTTCAAATCTGATATAATATATTCGTTTTAACATTTTTTAGATGCTTTAAGGGGATGCAGGACAACTCAACACCAACACAACTCAACACCAGGAAAATTGATTAATAAATAATTTATTCGTTTTATAACATTATCCGGTATTTATAAAAGATTAATTTAATACATGACATAAATTTAAAAATTCGAATAAAAGTAATTGAGAAACTATACATTTTAATACTAGACTAAAATTTAAATGAGAAATTTACTGAATGTTGTATGTAATTCCCTTCAAATATTTTGTAGGAGATCGTTCTGAAAAAGAGGAAACAATATGCAAAATTCTATCATCTGCCTTCATATACTTCTTCAGTTTAATGTCGATCTCTAGAGCTGTGACTGCCAACATCGGTAGAAAAATATGAATTCTTGGTATTCCTTCTTTGAATGGTTTAGCGCAATCTAAATACCTTCGACACAAGTTAAATAGGCCGCTATGACCAATAAATTATGCGACAAACTGCTAAATTGAAGAAACTTGGGCCGATCGTAAAGCAAACAAACCTTTGTTCCGGAACGCGCGCACGCACACACATACACACACACACACACACACACAAACATATCCTTTATAAATTACTTTTATTCGAATTTTAAAAGTTCTGCTTTTTTGTTTTATTCAAGCAATGTATTAAGATTAATCTTTTCATAAATTTCTGATAAAATTATAAAACGAATAAATTATTTATTAATCAATTTTCCTGGTGTTTAGTTGTCATGGTGTTGAGTTGTCATGGTGTTTAATTGTCATGGTGTTGAGTTGTCCGGGCGTTGAGTCGACGGTGTTGAGTCGGAGGTGTTGAGTTGGCGGTGGTGAGTTGTCCTTATTTGACTTCAGCTGGCAGAATCGTTAGCGCACCGGCATTTTGTCCGTCTTTACGTTCTGAGTTCAAATGCTGCCGAGGTCTACTTTGCCTTTCATCCTTTCGGGATTGATAAAATAAGTGCCAACTTACCCCTCCCTCGAAATTACTGGCCTTGTGCTAAAATTTGAAACTAATATTGTTATATGTTCTTTTTTACTTTGCTAAGTTTGATGCTTATATTTATACAATTAAGTGCACGTTGAAAGAAAGGCCTAATCAGAATTAAATTGTGCATTAATAAATTCTCTTGTTCAGCTCCTTAGACATTTAGCGTATATCAGTTCTCGTATTTATAGTCAATATCCGCTCAGTTCACATCTAGTTTCATCGATTTCTACTTGAAGCACGTGTCGGGAAAGTTTGGATTCTGCTGCTGCAATATACGACACAAAACCAAACAAAAACAATAAAAAATTGACCAAAACATTAAATAACAATCATACATTGTTTTCTTCGTCGTACGTACACAGGTAATTATTACTTTTGAAGAGCTTTCTCCTTTATTGTAGAGTGCTTT
>NC_142945.1:27797554-27825054 GCF_046866305.1 Octopus bimaculoides | reverse complement strand
ATCAACTCACAAGGCTTTGATCAGCCCACGGCTATACTAGAAGAGACTTGCCCAAAGTGTCATGTAGTGGGACTGAACCCGGAACCATGTGATTAGGAAGAAAGCTTCTTCCCATACAGCCACACCTATGCCCAAGTCCATAAAAATTTTAAGTAACATTTTAGTTAATCTTTAGAGATGAGAACAATCAGTATTTAAATGGCCAGTGAGAAGTAATATCTTTAGTTTTTCAGTTTTTTCAGTTACAGCTATAAGGCACTTCACTGATTAGCACAAATAATACTGAAACATGTCAACTGTATTGCTAGAGATCATATTAAATTTCAAGATTGCCTTCCATTTTTTCAAACATAATTTAGCCATTTAGATAAATTTTTTTTTTTCATCTTCAAGGGTATAATTTTCATTCATTAACATTTCTTAGTTTACTTTACCAGGTATATTTGTGATTACATACACAGATATATATAATGTATCCCACTCAAATAATATACACTATGATACGCTAAAACTCCTTTTGTAACGTACGCCATACCACACAGTAACATATCTTAAGTCTTTTTAATATATGCTGTTAAAAAGATACAATAATATAGGTTGAGAGATTTAATTATATACAGTGTTAGAACACTGCTGACGGCGAAGATTCCAGACAAATACACTCAGACACACACACACACACGCTCAAATATACTATGAGTGTGTGCGTGTGTGTTCGCGCGCGTGTGCACACAGACACATATACACACATATGTATAGATATCTAAAAGTAAAATTTTAACACTGAATCTTGTAACGATGCATCTATAGTCCGTTTTTCCTTCATCACCCCAAGGGAAATATTTTGCTGACCTAGCTCCCCAAATTGTCATAGTTTTCCAGAAGTGTTCCTATAATGCATCATCCTCTCCCACTCTACATTTCCTTTTGCTTTCCCTTGCCAACTGTGCTCCTTCCTCTCCTCTTCTCCTTGCTGTTCTCCTTTCACTGTCTGGTTTCCAAACGCCCGTCCCTTCCACATCCTTCTTATCAAAATTTATTACAGTATCCTTAACGTCATTCAACCGGCCACAGCCTCCACCGTCCAAACGAGAACCCCCCACCCACTCACTGTCCACACCGGAACCTCCACCATCTACACTCGAATGTCGGCCATTTTCTTGTTTACGTTGTCTGCTGTGTCAAAATGGTGACGCACCTGTCTCAAACACTGTTTTAACCCCTTCGTGTCATTTGTCTTCGTTGTCGTATGTCACGTGACAGAGATTGCCAGACAAAGTTGTTTACACTTTTAATCGGTAGTTCCACTTTCCACTTTTGTTTGTCTCTCAACTCGGCCTCTTTGGAAGTCTGACTTTCCATTCCTAAGTCTGTTCCACCTCCTTCGAATGGGCATGCCCTACTCTCTCCTTCTTAATGGGCATGCCTCTCTCCCTTCTCCCCTCTCTAACTCTCTGTTTCACTTTCTCCCCTTCTCTCCCTCTCTCAATCAGCATCTCGATTTATTGAGCGTGTCTATCTCTCATCTATTTCGTCTGTTTCTCGAATACAACAATGGGGAAATGTAAAGGGCCTTCATTATGGCTTCCGGACCATATTCATCTCTTTTTTCATCCTTTCACAAAATATCAGTGATGATGAGGTTATGTTCACACGCACACACACAGACACACACACAGACACACACAGACAAACACAGACACACACACACAAATACACACACAAACACATGTATATTCTTTTACTCCCTTTGTATCTCTCCTTCATTCGTCTCCTTCTCTCGACCTCTCAACTCTCTACATATTCCCACATACATACGCATTTTGACATATATACTTATACATATATATGTGTGTGTGTTTGCGCGTATATATATATATATATATATATATATATATATATATATAATATACTTGCATATATACACACACACGCCCACATATACATACATACATACATACATACATACATTCATATATCCTCCTCACACATACACACTCACACACACACACACACACATGATAAAGAGCAAAATGATTTGAAGTGAAGTTTGAATTTTATTTCACACTTTTTAATTCAATTCATTTCAACTTTCCTTTTATACCTTTGTTATACAAACTAAATGTGAGAAATTAGAGCTAAATATATTTAATTTTTCACGTTTATTTATTTTTTTAAATATTTGTATATTCATTTTAGTTTAAAATTTTTAAATCGATAAAACTGAGCTATTTTCATCAGCTAACATTGAAGTGATGTGGAGAGTCAGAAACTGATATTGTAACTGAAACTGAAATTCAAGCAATCATCATCAATTCAATTATTGATTTTTTTTTCCCACGTGGGCTGGATATCCCTGCGATGTACTGTCTGTTCCAGTCACTATTCGCCACAATACTGCATACGTCACCTCATCTGTGAGCTCCAGCATTGTCAGATTTAATGTCTTCAGTTCTTCTCTGGCTTTATTTGGAAGCGGATAGTATTTGAAGAGGTAATATTTATTGCCACTAGGGTGGCAAACTGACAGAATCGTAAGCACGCCGGACAAAATACTTACCAGTATTTCGTCCGTCATTATGTTGTGAGTTTAAATTCCGCCAAGCTCGAATTGCCTTTCATCGGGGTCGATAAGATAAAGTATCAGTTGAGCACTGGCGTCGATGGAAACGACATACCCCCTTCCACCGAAACTTTTGGCCTTGTGTCGAAATTTGATACCAATATTTATTCCCACTTCAACGTGGATGTTCTGTGATAGATACCATGAGAGAAACTCACATATCAGTTTTTGGTATTAGAAGCTGCAGTTCATCTGTCGCTGCTGCTTCTATGTCTCTAAGCATTTCCACCTCTAGGTCATTCAGAACAAAAATAAATAATATATATATATGTATATAAATGATACCCTGAAAACTCTTTTGTCAATTCAATTTCAAATATCTTTATTTTTCATCATTGAAATTGTTTCAATATAAATTTCATATTTTTTATCTTTTATCTTTCATTTGCTTCAATCCACTGTGGCCATGCTGGAGTACCGTCCTGTCGGGCTTAGTTGAACAAATCGATCCTAGTACTTTTTTTTTCTAAGCCTGGTATTTATTTTATCGTCACTTTTTTGCCGAGCCGCAAAGACGCTTGTCCAAGGTGCCACGCAGTGGGACTGAACCCAGAACCATGTAGTTGGGAAGAAAACATCTTACTACACACATACACACAGATACATACATACATATACATATATATATGCACATACATACATACATGCATACATACATACATACATACATATATGTGTGTATGTGTGTGTGTGTGTGTGTGTGTGTGTGTGTGAAATTCAATATTTCGTAACGGTTCAATGATTCTCTTGGATTTAATTTTGAGAAGAGGAGAAAAATATTTCTTTGAGAAAGAAAATCATAAAAATAATGGAAAATTTAATGATAAAAAGGCTTTTAATGATCTTAAAATCAAAATTCTTATCCTGGGCCAAAACGGTATTAAATGTGGAATGGTTTGAAGAAGCTGTATGAAACTGTGCACGAAACAGTTCTCTGAGTATGGCATCAGTAACAAACCGTAGAATTATTCAAGGCTTTCTGTTTTTGACTGGAGGAAATTAAGTTAGCGCGCGCAAGGTTACATGTTTTGACACAACGAAATCCCAAAGACATCCCTGCTAGAAATTATATGAAATAGCTTCGAATGGAATTTGTTAATGTCTTCACGGAGCTGGCTTGTCGGCAACTTAACCTCTGCCTTTATAACGTCTAAACTAACTCAGTACAAGGTTATACGTATATAAACGAGTGGTATATTTGAAACCAACCTACTAAATCATTTGTACTTATTTTACCGGGCCACAGCAGGAATAGAACTTACAACGTAGAGGAACAAATTTAAATACGACAAATGATTTAGCCAGACACTTCACCAATTTTGTCCCCCCACAGCATTTATTCGAGATCAATATTAGCTACCAGCTTGTTCAGTTTCAGTCCAAAAACCATCATTCATTATTTCACCCCCCCCCCCCATTATCATAAGGATTTATTAATATTATCCCCACACACATACACACACTAACCATTACTAGAAATAAAGACGTGATGAAGTGATTGTGAGCGTCCGTTGTTTTATCAAGAGTCTATTTCAGTTGTTGACAGCTATCAACAGCTCGCTAGTAACCAGCATGTTGGACTCAGCGGTGGCTCGAAAAGTAGTGAACAGTAGCTACGGAGCCAGCATGCAGGTCTCATCGTAGCTACAAGCAATAATAGCTTATTAAATCAGTCAGTTTTAACATTATTCTATGAACACAAAGCCAAAGGTACGATGATGTAATGACAAGCAATATGTCAACACTTCCAAGTAATAGTTTCGCTGCTTTTTCATATTAAAAAAACAAAATCAATCATGTAAAACCATAATCCCACTTTCCGAAACTGCTAAATGTCCTCCACCTCTCTGCGGGTATGTAGAAAAGCCAGCGTACAGCACTAAATAGCTAATACCCCCAGTTGGGAATGGCGCATGACTTTAGGGTATGAAGACAGTACAGGAGTTGAAAGACACGTGTGCACTTGTTAAACTTCCGGCCAACTGCCTACAAATCTACCCAGTGAGCACGATTACAACTTTTTTATTTGAAGCTATTGCAACGCTGCTCACTTCCAGTTTTGGCTTGGTTTTTTAACATTGATGACGATCGACTGTATGAGTTGGGCGCATGCGCACATATGCTAGCAAGTAGATGACCGTATGCTTGAACTTACAATCTTTTTCTCTTATATTTTACTTGTTTCAGTCATTTGAACGTGGCCATGTTGGGGCACCGCTTTGAAGGATTTAGTCGAACAAAACGACTTCAGTTCTTATTTTTTTCGGTCTGTTTTGCCGAACCGCTATATTACGGGCATGTAAACACACCAGCACCGGTTGTCAAGCACACACACACACACACACACACACACACACACACACAC
Source organism: Octopus bimaculoides (assembly GCF_046866305.1). Taxonomy (NCBI): domain Eukaryota; kingdom Metazoa; phylum Mollusca; class Cephalopoda; order Octopoda; family Octopodidae; genus Octopus; species Octopus bimaculoides. The sequence continues at coordinate 27,820,066 of NC_142945.1, read as the reverse complement.
ACACACACTTAACATACATACATACATACATACATACACACACGTATGCATGCAGATAAACAGAGACATATAGATAGCAATATATATATGCACATATGTCTAAAAAGGGTGTTTTGAGAACTGGGAACATATATATTTATATTTATGTTTGTAATGTTTTTCATGTGTAAATAGATTTACATTTACAAATCTAGATTTGTGTACACCAACATGTGTGCGTATATCATATGTTTCTACCTATCATTGTGTACATGTATCTAAACACTATGTGTGTATGTTTGTATTTGAGGTTAATGAGTGTTTGGTGTGGGTGTGGGTGTGTGTGTGTGTGTGTGTGTGTGTGTGTGTGTGTGTGTGTGTGTGTGTGTGTGTGTACAATGACCAAAACTAGTAAAATAAAAGGATATATTTTTTATCCATTGAATTATGAGAAAAATATACGAGAAAGTTTACCAACCGGAATTGATTCAATTCCCAGTACTATTATTGGAGTTATAGATGTCGGTGTTATGCATAATGTTTAAATACTGTCTGATACTTTATATATATATATATATATATATATATATATATATTCAAGTATATATATATTCAAAAATTCTTCAAGGCACTGCCTCAACATGGCCGCAGTCTAATAACTGAAACAAGTAAATGATAGAAGATATTTTATTTAAGTCAGATCTTGTAATCTTAGGAATTATTATTATTAAATAAATCATGAATATTAAATAACATTTCCCCAAAACAATTCACCTTTACTAAAACCTTTCCTGAAATAAATGCTTAGTCGATTCTCTTTACTTTTTGGTCAATAATAAACCTGTAGCTGAATAGCAGGTATTAAAAGTGCAGAAAGATTTTGTGTCTGTAAAGGTTTCCATAGTTTAACATGTAGCAGAAATTTGTCGAGTCTACTTGGTAATCAGAGATAGAGATGACTTTACACACGCATGCGCGTACGTAGACATGTACACACATTTCACATACATACATACATACATACATACATACATACATACATACATACATTTACACAAATACACACACACACACACACACAATTTGTAGCATGTGAATTAAGGATTTGCATTCTCTTCCCAATATACTAAGTTCAGCCTTACTTTGCTCAAGTATGTATGTATGTTTGTATGTATGTATGTTTGTATGTATGTATTATATATGCATTATGTATGTATGTATGTATGTATGTATGTATGTATTATATATGCATTATATATGCATTATGTATGTATGTATGTATGTATGTATGTAAAAGCAAAAGTTGCCCTTCAAGATTCTTGAAAAGCTGAGATGCATTTTGAAAACGGTTCGCTATTTCATCATCTAAAGAACAAATTCAACACACTTTCAAAATATGTAAATTTATCTACAACAATCGGTTTTCTGTTTTGAAGAAAAATCCCAGATTCATAAAATGAGTTGAAACTTGTTAGCCCAAAGGCCATACAAGATTCATCAAGTTCAAGCATTAGGTCTTGAATGTCTCTGATTGAATGGGTTATCAAGTTACCGTCAACTACATACAATAAATCTCTTATTAGAAAGTAAATGTCTTTGTTTTTGCTGACAACGTTCTCAAATTCAATAATTTACCGGTGCTTCTAAAATGAATATATACATCTTCCCTGCAATCTTTGAATGCATTTGCACAACCGAAAAGTACAGAGAAAATAAGGTTGGTCCAAGAATATCTCACTGCTTCATTCCATTTTCCACTTTAAAAGATTCTGAAAAACCCCGCCAACGTTAACAAATACATCAATGTCATTATGAAAAGACCTTATTCTATTCACGAAATATACTGGGCAGCCAATCTTACGCAAACCTCCCATAATGCATGCCTATCCACTGTATCAAAGGCCTTTGTTAAATAAACAAAGACCTGGACTAAATCTAGATTTTGTTCTCGACATTTTTCTTGCATCTGACGTGCAGAAAAATCATATCCATGGTGCTCCTGTTTGGTCTAAGTCCACATTGACATTCTGGGTGAGCATTTGATGAAAGCTTATCGTTTAATTTGTGCAAGGAGAACACCAGAAAGTATTTTGCCGACAGAGGATAAGAGCGTGATTCCTCTTGAATGTCCACATTTATCACGTGCTCCTCTCCTCTTATGAATTGGGGTTATAACACCATCACGCCAGGCTTTTGGTGCTGTTCTCATCTTCCACACATCACAAATCATTTTATGCATTAATTTTGCCATATAGCAACCTCCAAACCTGAAAGTCTCTGCTGCGATTCTATCTATTCCTGCTACTTTTCCAAGATTAAGTTTACTAATTGAGATTTGAACCTTTTCAATTGAAGGAATATTATCTACTATATAAATACATGAAACAACAACAGCAGGTCATCTTAAGCCAGCGAAAAGGTATAATGTAGGATGTCCACAGTTGAAAGTGGTCAGCTATATAGATCACAGATTTGTGATCTGCTCGGTGGACTTAAATGGGTCTGATAAACTGGAACCAGCTTACGTGTCCTTACCGATGCGCAAAAACTACAGACACCGGATTAATGAATTAGTTAAGAGGCAATTGACGGAATCCTCAAAATCTTGTGGCGGGTAGGCCATGAAGAGAGTGTTTAGATCAGAATTAATTAGCAAAGAGTTAACGATAGAGAGAAATATGTTTGCGGGAAAACAAATTAGTAGCCTAGAAAAGGCATTTAGTAAAGGCATTACAACCGACTTGCTATCGGAAAGAATAGCCCATCATCATTTCTTTAACGCAAGAAATGAAGGTTACGTTGCGAAAACCGTTTGCAAAAACACGAGGTAACAAAAGCAGTCCGATGGTCCTGAACGGCGGAGGTGCGTCGTGGCATCAAAAACCACAATCAAATCTTTGATGGATCGGGACGGGTGTGCACTACTAGGCTGTGTGCCGATATGTGCGACTTTCCAACAGTATTTCACTCGACTGTTGGTGAGTGTGAGGTGGAGTATTTCGAAGACGGCATTGGACTTTAGTCCCTACCTTGACGGCCTGCCGTGGCTCCGGGCTGAAGACGTGAGGTGTTGTGAAAAGCTGTAATACAGAAGGCGATGGGCGGATGTACAAAGTGCAAATCGTGCGGTTTGGGTAGTCTACCAGTCGAGTTCTTTGAATTTACACCAGACATTTTTGGTAATCTTTTGGTCAATGTTTACTGCAGTTGGTAACGGAACAGAAAAATTCCTAACTTAAAAGTAGTAACACTGCTAAGAAAGAATGCCGACAAAGAGGGCGTCGTAGACAATTTTCGGCTCATATCTCTGCTAAACACAGAGTTTAAGATTTTGGTTTAAGGTGTTAGCGAAAAGGTTGACATCTGTCGTCAGTGTCCTGGTTGGGCAAACGCAAAGATGCGCGATCTACAACCTCCATCTTATGCATTACATTGTAGAGTTTGTGAGGAACAAAGCTAACTTCGGTAGAAGCCTGATGAATTTGGATCAATGGAAAGCTTTAGATAAGGTCGGTCATCGTTACTTGGAAGCCGTCCTGAAAACGACAGGGTCCAAGTCTGTATTCAGCGGCTGGGTCGTAGCAGTGTAATCGGTACCTATTCGGTAACCAACGTAAACGGTTACCTGTCGGAAGAGATTCGCACTGCAAGCATGACCCTGTCGCTTCTTCTGTATGTAGTGACTTTTGAGCCATTGTTTCGCAAGCTGAAGAGGGTGGTGCTGACCTTAAGTGAAGTTTTCGAACAGTAGGTGGGAGTGAAAATGGCACGAGTGCATGGGAACGCTCTAAATATATGCTTTTAAGTCAGAGAACGTTAATGAAAGAGGGCACTCGCTCTTAGGGTTAAAGGAGAGCTTGGTTGGTGGGATTCTAGATTAGCCCAAGAAGGCTTCCTGTATCAAGAGTATTGCATCGACATGTAATATCTTATTTAATGATTTATACTCATGTTGCACGATTTTTTATCGTTCGATTCTGCCGAGTCTCATCCTTTATGTCAGTCTTTGTATCGTCCCCTCTTCATCGTCCTGATGGCAGCGTCATCATCATCATCATCATCATCATCAACATCATCATCATCAACATCATCATCAACATCATCATCATCAACATCATCATCATCATCATCATCATCATCATCATCATCATCATCATCAACATCATCATCATCATCATCATCATCATCATCATCATCATCATCATCATCATCATCATCATCATCATCATCATTATCATCATCATCATCATCAACATCATCATCATCATCAACATCATCATCATCATCATCATCATCATCATCATCATCATCATCATCATTATCATCATCATCATCATCATCATCATCATCATCATCATCATCATCATCATCATCATTATCATCATCATCATCATCAACATCATCATCATCATCAACATCATCATCATCATCATCATCATCATCATCATCATCATCATCATCATCATCATCATCATCATAATTAGTACGCCGGACAAAATACTTAATGGCATTTCGTCTGTCTTTATATTCTGAGTTCAAGATTCGCTGCAGTCGACTTTGCTTTCCATCCTTTCGGGGTGGATAAAAATAAATACCTGTCGAGCACTGGGGGTCAATGTAATCGACTAGTCCCCTCTACACCAAATTTCAGGCCATGTGCCTTCAGTAAAAATTGTTGTTGTTGTTGTTGTTGTTGTTGCTGTTGTTGTTGTTATTGATGCTGCTACTGCTGCTGCTGCTGTTGTTGTTGTTGTTGTTGCTGTTGATATATGAGTGTTTAATACGTGTATGATTTAGTTGACTTTGTTTCTAATAACGTCTACAACTTCAACTTGTATTTACATTAGATCTGAACTCTTCAATATCACTTCACCCGCAGCACACTCCTTACGTTTTCAGATAACTCAGTTACTTCAAATACTTGCTTCCGGTTCAGACCGGCTTTGTAATGTAAATGCTTACCTCGCATTGTCCGCCAACTGTCCACGTGGTGCAGCTTCTGTTTGTTTGATATCTTTTCTCTGTTCCGTCTTTTACGACCCCAACGTAACTTCTTTTAATATTTTCTTCTTGTTCTCTGTTATTCGATGATAATGACACCACTATCAGTTACTGGAGATCTTCCGCCTCGCCGCACGTGCGGGCTCCTCACTGAAACCAGCTTTCTATGCGCTTGTCAATGTCGTGACGTCACAGATCGATTTCACGACGCTGTTTAGTGTGGAATGGTTGCTATGCATTTCTTCTTTTTCAGCTAGATACGAATTGCTATTGTCCCCAGAATGAGATAACCAGATGACGCCCGGAAAGAAATTCCTTTAAGACGACTTAGTAATGTATGTGTATTCAGTAAACAGAGCCAAGTGGTAAGGTAAATATCAGTCGGTCAACTAACGATCGTGACAAGCAGAGCTAGTGATGGTGACAGATGCGATATTAAAAGTTTACTGACAATAAGTTGCATTGGACTGTAGCTCGGAGGTAAATGAGGGATTCTGTAATAAATACAGGACATTAAGGCAGAATGTCAACTTACAATATCACAAAAGGATTATATTAGTAATTATGAGAGTAACATACTTGTAAACTTGCAGTAAAATTCATATTAGGTTGAGATAAATATTGTATTCATACCAAATTAATACTGTTATAGAATTGGTCATACATTCAAGATTACTTTGAGGCAAAGTCGCCATAGTGAAATATTTTATTACAAATATTATTTAGGCAAAGACAGAATTCTATATAATAGGGATTATAGTAATTCTAATATAATGTCAATATTATCGTAGAATCTAAGGTAGCGAGCTGAACGACTTACCACCTCCCCGAAATAGCTGGCCTTGAGCCAAAATTTGAAATCAATATTATCTAGAATCTAAGGTAGCGAGCTGGCAGAATCATTAGCACGCCGGGCAAAATGCTTAGCGGCATTTCGTCCGTTTTCATGTTTTGACTTCAAATGTCACCGAGGTCACCATTCATCCTTTCGGGGTCAATAAATTCAGTACCAGTCAAATACTGGGGTCGATGTTATCGACTTACCCCCACCCCGAAATTACTGACCTTGTGCTAACATTTAAAACCAGTGTTATCGTAGAATCTACATACAGATAATTGTAATAAATAGTTAAAATTCCCACGAAAATAATAACGGTAAAATATTGGATTGAGGAATAATTCATGAGCTCTTTTCTTTTTCAAATTTAAAAATGCACGCAGAAATAAAACACATTGACAAAATGTTTTATGTTATTTAAAAGAGAATTTTTTGCTCTACAAGATAGTGTGTTTTGATTTTTTAATTTTATTAAATTTTGTGTATTTTCAAATCATTAAAATGGCATGTCAAGTGGACAAAACTGGGCATTTTCGACACCATTTGCTTTTTGCACGAGGTGTTAAGACCGCCGAAGTTGCTCGTGAGATTTGTGTTGTGTATGGAGAAGGAGCAATGCCTCAAAGTACCGCCCGCTTCAAAAATGGAAATTTTGGCCTCAAGGACGGGTCACACACCGGTTGACCAATTGAATTCGATGAAGAGCGATTGAATCAATTTCTTCACGAAAATCCACATCAAACGAGCAGAGAGTTGGCGGAGCAGATGGATTGTGATATAAAAACAAAAACTGTGGCGGACCACCTTCACTCAATGGGCAAGGTTCACATCGCCAATATGACCAAAGTCGCGATTCAAGAACTCGAATGGGAAGTGCTGCCTCATCCTCCATACTCTTCAGACTTGGTGCCGTCAGATTATCATCTCTTTCGACCGCTTTCGAACACTTTGCGCGGTGTACCGTTCAATAATGACGTGGAATAATCGAGGGCTTGGTTGGACGAATTCTTTGAGTCAAGACCGGGAGGTTTCTATCGCCGAGGCATCGAAAAACTTATTTAATGATAGGAGGAAGTCGTAAACAACAACGGAAAGTATATTATTGATTAATTTGTTGTAGTTTTTTTTGTTTAAAATAGATTTGAAAAAAAAATGCTCATGAATCATTCTTCAACCCAATATAATGAACCTGATTAAAAAGTATGGTAAGTCTAAATGAGAAACACCTTAGGTTCAATAAAGAAATATTACAATAATGAATAGGAAACGTCTGTGTAGTCGCTCAAGTATCTAGAAATATAACATACTACGGACATGAAAAAAGACGTGAAGCACTGTATAATACCGTGTTTGAAAAAAACTAATATGACAGTTATAACTGGAACACCGTTGGTTTTAAGGTCTGTGCGATCGGGGTTGGTCTGAGGCTAAGTAACAATTAACTAAACATGATAAATCTATTCATTACAATATTAAGAACACCGTACATACCAGAGTATATATTTATTTCGTGACACACGATTTTGATCTGTGCAGATGCTTGACCTGTTAGAACTAACAACCATATTTACCTCAAATCGCACCCTTACTGTCTTGAAATATGAAAAGAAAGAAACATTCGGTAACATAGACCTGGACATAAAAAGATGAGTCCGAGTTCTGATCTGTCAGGCTGATCAAGGGCTAAGCAACAAGCACAATATAGAGCCTCTATGTGGACCATCAATTTGCTAGAAATCGCAATCACATATGACTCAGATCACTCTTAAAACCCCTTGAATGGCGTGGTTCTTAAATACTATTGCTGACAAAAGAAAGAAAAGGAAGTGAAGGTACAAAATGGAGTGTGTTTGAAATAAATTTGCTGAATCTGAGTCAACATGTAGCTGAAGACCAACGAGTAAACATTCTGCTTTAACCAGCATGTGTGTGTGTGTGTGTGTGTGTGTGTGTGTGTGTGTGTGTGTGTGTGTGTGTGTGTGTGTGTGTGTACACATGTATATTAAGGGCAGTTTGTTCGCAATTTTAGAACCGAAAGGCAGAAATATATACATCACTTAAGTGACTGAGGGCACTAGTCAGCATCAGTATTGCTAGAAATAAGAGTTAAAACAACTCAGCCACAAGAAGCACTTTAGGATCTTTATGATTTGACGGGCAACATCTTTTTATGTAGTGTTTTTGGTACCGAAACACTTTCAAACTTCGAATACTTGTATATTTTGTGTTATAGAACAGATAAAAAATTTTGTATTCGAAGTTATTTCATGTAAAAAAAATTGTCGTATTTCGGTAATTTCAACCAATCACTGACGTCAATTGAGGTGAAAACAATTACGCCGTGGAATGTAAACAACGGTGTTACGGGATTTTTTCCCTTGAATAAAATTAGTGCCGTTGTTTGTCACCAAAAACTATCCGTTGTCAACAACAACTATCAGCGGTATATATTTCGTTTGTCACTGTTATTTATGACATCGTTCGTGCGTTTGTACTGGTTTTAGCTTTAGGGTTTTAGGGTTAGGGTTCGAGTTTTAGAGTTAGGGTTAGTTTTAGGATTACGGTTAGGGTTATGATTATTTTTGCCATAACCATAACTCTAACCCTATAACTCATAACCATAACCCTAACCCTAACCCTAAAACCCTAACCCGAAAACCCGAACCCTAACCCTAAAACCCTAAACCCTTACCAGGGAATAATGATATAATTAAACAGGGAATAACACACTTGACACCGAACAGCACTAACTGTATTCAGCTGAATAGACGTCAGTGATTGGTTGAAATTACAGAAATACGACAACTTTAACATGAAATAACTTGCGATGTACAATTTTTTGTTAAGAAGGCTAAGAGAAAAAGTTGTTTTGTATGACACATTCTACCAGTATCCCAAGTTTGAAAGTGTTTCCTTAAGAAAACAAGTGTTGCCCGTCAAATCATAAAGATCCGCACTTTATCTTAATGACTGACAAGGGAGGCAAGCCCAACTCAGCACCTAGGAATAGCCAGATCACAGTGAATTCGCATCTATATTAATACTCTTCGATGGCTCGCACCTAGCGCCTTGGGTTAAACTCAACTCGCATTGTCAATTTATGAGATTATCGAAGAAATCATACACTGATTTAGGAAATCAGCGTATATGTATGTGTATGCATGTATGTATATATATACATACATATATATATATGTGTGTGTGTGTGTGTGTGTGTGTGTGTGTGTGTGTGTGTGTGTGTGTGTGTGTGTGTGTGTGTGTGTGTGTGTGTGTGTGTGTGTGTGTGTGTGTGTGTGTGTGTGTGTGTGTGTGTATATTTCAAAGTAAACTCTGTGTACAACAACTAATATATTTGACTTATTTTTAATGATTAAATATAGTTATACACAGAAATGTTTACATTGGATGAATACATGGATATATTAAACTTCGGTGTTGAATCTCTTTATTAAATGTATAAATTTGAAACTTTGGGTATATATATATATATATATATATATATATATATATATATATATATATATATACGCACATACATACATACATACATACATACATACATACATACACACATACATACATACATGCATGCATACAATCATGTAAAATAGAAATACAGGTGAACAAATATATATATATATTTTTATGTATTATTTGTTTATGTTAGGTCATTGTCAAATAAAGAAATGACGGACGGACTATCATCTTTTATCTCTTATCTGTTACTTTTTTCACTCATCAGACTACGGCCATGCTGGGGCACCAACTTGAAGAGTTTTTAATCGTACGGATCGACTCCAGTTCTTTTTGGTTTTAAGCTGAAGAATAACAAGTAAACATTCTATCGGTGTTTTTGCCTAACCACTAAGCTACGGGGACATAAACAAACTAACACCTGTTGTCAAGTGACATGCGCGCGTACACACTCACACACACACACACACAAACACACAGACACACATACACACACATATGACAGGATTCTTATCAGTTTCTGTCTACCAAATTCACGCACAAGGTGCCACACAGTGAGACTGAACCCAGAACCATGTAGTTGGGGAGCCAGTTTCTCATTGCAACAACGAACACGAAACACATAAAGACATAAATAAGCATGTAAACATTTGGATAAAAAAAATCTGTCGAACAGGAAAGGTTGAAGGCTACTTATGAGCCTCGAACCCAGGTTCGAGTCTCACGGGAAGCTTTCGACTTGTTCTATTCAAAAGGTATTTTTTTAATCGAATGCCTACATGTTATTATTCGTGTTCAGCCATTAAAAGGATTTGTTTCGTATCTTTCAAGTTTCTAAATGCTTATTACGTAAACTACACACACACAGAGAAATATACATATATATATATATATATATATATATATATATATATATATATATATATATATAGTGTAGTATATTGCCACTTAAGTGTGGCTGACCCCTAGGGGTGGATGTTACTGTTGCTTTTAGCCCCAGGAGGACATCTCCTCCAGCTGGCTTATCGACACACGACTGTGTCCTGTTTGCCAAGGAAAGTTATCCCTCTCACCATGATCTGTAGCACGAACGTTCGTGCTACAGATCATGGTGAGAGGGATAACTTCCCTTGGCAAACAGGACACAGTCGTGTGTCGATAAGCCAGCTGGAGGAGATGTCCTCCTGGGGCTAAAAGCAACAGTAACATCCACCCCTAGGGGTCAGCCACACTTAAGTGGCAATATACTACACTTTATCGTGCAGTTACTGTTAATACTTCATTTAGAGAATTAACATTGCTTATATATATATATATATATATATATATATATATATATATATATATATATATATATATACATGCATGCATACATACATACATGCATACATATATATATATATATTATTTTCATTTACGTACACTCAACAGATTAGACTGTTGGAAAAAAATCCTAACATCGGGCTACAAGTAACCTTAGATGCCAAGAACTCTCCAAAGTATCCTAGCTGTCCCTAATAACATTGTTTTCTCGAGCTGTACTAAACTGGGTTTTATGCCTATTTCCTCTATCCATCTGTTCAGACCTTTAGGAACAGTTCCCAATGCACTTATAGCTACTGGGATACATTTTACCCGCACTTTCCATAGTCTCTGTAATTCAATAGCTAGGTCCTCGCTATTTTTCTCTATACTTTTCATATTAAAGTTTTCATCGTTTGGGACTGTAAAGTCAATTAACTGGCACTTTCTATGCTCTTTATCTACTATGACCAAATCAGGCCTTCTGGCTTCTATTACTCTGTCAGTCTGAATGTTAAAGTCCCACAACATCTTATATTTCTTACCTTCTAGTACTTTATTAGGTTAATGTTCATATCATTTATCAGCATGTTCAAATCCCAGCTTTCTACATAGCTCCCAGTGAATTGCTCTCCCTAGATTGTCATGTCTTTTCTTGTATTCTTTCTGTGGTTTATGCCTATCATGGCTTTTATTGAATTAGTCCTTAACGCTTGATTTTGTGTCAGCTTTCCTTTCTGCAACCATAACTATGTCTCACTACTATTGTTTGCTGCAGCTATCTTGGGGAATCTACCATGCAACGCCTTTTCCTGTCAGTCAGATAATTTCTGTTCTTTTTCTGGTTTTTAAGTTCGCTTGGGTTTTTGGTTTCCCTATATCTTGCTGTGACTCAAGCAGCTTTCAATAAACTTTTTTCACTATTACCTACACAGGTGTCTATATCTATATATGTGTGTATATTTGTGTGTGTCTCTGTGTTTGTTCTCCACAACCATCGCTTGACAACCGATGTTGGTGTGTTTACGTCCCCGTAACTTAGCGGTTCGGCAATGAGAAGGATAGAATAAGTACTAGGCTTACAAAGAATAAGTCCTGGGATCGATTTGTTCGACTAAAAGGTGGTGATCCAGCATGGCCGCAGTCAAATGACTGAAACAAGTAGAAGAATAAAAGAGTAAAAGAATATATATATAGTTAGTAGTTAATAAATCGTATGGTATACACCTGGTAGTTTGCCGGTAAAGCACTTCAGTGGCTCAGTGTTCGTTTGGTATGTAATTAATGAGAGAGACGGAAGATGAAAGATACGAGAATCTTTATTGATCACTACAATCGTTTCGACCCATCTAGCATTGATCCCTTGCGGGTCGGATAGTGCACAACTGGTTTAGGTGTATCTCTCGGTGTAGATATGTCTCTTCAGGGGATTTCAAAGGGTATTTCGATAAAATAGACTCTGTTTCGCACAGCTTATTACTCCATGTCTTCTTCTTCGTCTTCGTAGATAGAAATGGCAAATTAAGGGACACTACTTCATTCTTATAGAAGATCAATAACAAAGATCAGACACAAAAAAAGAAATAAATACACAATCTCTTAATTTGCTATTTTTATCTACGAAGACCAAGAAGAAAACATGCAGTAATAAGTTGTATGAAACAGAGTTTATTTTAACGAGGTACCTCTTGAAATCACTTGAGGAGACACATCTACACCGAGAGATACACCCAAACTAGTTGTACAGTATCCCACCCACAAGGAATCGATGCTAGATAGGTCAAAACGATTGTAGCGATCAATAAAGATTCTCGTATCTTCCATCTTCTGTCTCCCTCATTAATTATACACACACATACACACACACATGTACATACATATATCTGCGTATGTGTGTATGTGTGTATGTGTGTGCGCGCGCGCGTGTACATGCACCAGTTGTTTCGTGTAATTTAATATTTTTTAAGATTGATTTTATTTCCAGAGATGCTTTCATTACCTCTATTAACTGACGAAGATTAATAAAGCATTACTTTGTCATAGACTATAGAATGTAGCTTTTTCTTAAGCACGCTCGCTTTTTTGACGTAATGCTGAAAACTAGATATAAAACAATATATAAAACTATACATAAAAAAAACATATAAAATTATATGTAACAACTTTGAAGGTAATATTGTACAGTCACTGTAAAAACTATATATTTTAGTTTTTCAAATACCTTCTGTTCTTTGCCAACGCCCTTAGCACTACCTTTGTGAGCATGACACATTCAAATATTGAAGAATAAACGATGGGAACAGGATACAAAACTCAAACAATGTAAGTGAAAATCGTGCAAAAGTATTTATTATAGAGCATATGATCCGAATTAAAGCAGAGGTACTGTGGTAAATAAAATATTAAGGGTATTTAATGAGTTTTAATGTAATAAGGTGAAAAGTGAGATGATTAATGTTTAATAATCAATCAATGTGTGCTATACGTGTGTTTGGACATGAATGAATTAGTAATTGATGAGCAGCTAAATAATTAAACGAACCACACAAATAATTCAATGACAGCAGAAAATCAGCGACCGTCACTCTATGTTTATTATGGACAGACTGTGAAATAAAATTATTGCGTTTAAATACAATAAAGTCACCAATGTGACCTGATATAAATACATATCGTATGATATTACCAAACTTCCATCCCATTTTGTTGATTATTAGTAACTGATTTCTTCTTTTGTTTTCTTCTCTGACTTTTCTTCTTTTCTCTAAAAGCAAATGAGATTGCATGATGTTCGTGTCTCTTTCGGCGATCTCGTACATTTATATAATACCATCTTAAAAGCCACCCGATCTCTGACTTGTTTTGGAGAATTTGTTACAATTGCTTCCTCCAGAGTCATATCTCAATGATGATCATATTCGTCGCAAAAAACTCAAGTAAAAAAAATAACCCAAAATAATCGCTGGATTTCGCAATTCATTTCGATTATTCCCAAAATTTATTTCCAAGTTATAAAAATTGTTATCGTACAAAAAAATTCGTCACAAAAATCACGTAAAAAAAATCGCAGAAAACAATCGCAGTAATGAAAACTTGGGAATCCAGAATTTCAGGATTGTGGGTCTGGATTCGGTCCGGTACTCACGGAGTCGGCCTGATTCCAAAATGTTATATGTTGGGCTATGGTCTCTAGGAATAAAGTTGAAAAAGTGTGACACATTGACACACTGACATTCGCATTTATTATATTAGATAGAGATTGACTTCACTGTACCTCCTGTTTTATTAACTGCTATGAACAACTCCGACGTAAAACGAAGAATATTATTAGTCGGGAACAGAGTAACCATTTTGCGTTGGAGATGATCAGTCTGTTGTAGAGGAACTACTTTATAGTGGAGGGAACTACAGAGAGAAGGAACTGACGTCTGTAGAAACAGCAAGGAATCTAATATATGTAGGAGGTCAGTAATTAGAGATGGGGGTTAATAGAAAGAGAATGAAGTTTTGCAGGAGGTCAATGGAAAGCGATAGAACAAATATATGTTGAATGGCGTCCATATCAATATGGACGCTATATTAAGAAACTTATGTTTGGAAGCTATATTATGTTTGGGTGCTATTGGGGGAAGAATAAATTCATTTACTGAAATCATAAAGTTGTGCAGTTTACACAATGCACTGAAAACCATAATGATGTAAAGCTTAATGAAAGTTGACAGAAAATAGTAGCTTATTGAAAATCATGGTGATGTACATTACAGAGAGCCAGAATGATGTATTGTACATTACCAGTACTTCAGAATATACCTATGGATGCCAACGTTGTATGTAATAAATTGATGCTAAAACAGTCTTTACATATATATTGTGGAAACTTTCGGGGAATTCCCTTGTTAGTAACAGCAGGAAAGATCCTGGCAATTATTTTGAAGAGACTGACACCAATCGCTGAGAAGATATTTCCAGAGACGCAAGCTGATTCCAGAGCATCACACGAAACGAAAGATATGTATGATTTTTGCGAACGACAACTGCAAGAGAAGTGCCGTGAACAACTTCAACATTTGTACATAGAACTTATTGACTCAGTTTCGAGAGAAATCCTGCAGGATATCTTATCCATCTAAGGATGCCTGATAAATACATGCGAATCCTTTGGTTTTTCCATGACAATATGCGTGCGAGGGTTCTCGTCAACAACAGTGATACTGAACCATTTCAAGTAAGATCAAGGCGGCGTCATAGCCCCCACGCTTTTCACCGTCTTCATTGTTACCATCATTGAAATCATGAAGGAGTATCTCCCGCCGAGAATTGAAATTATTTATTGAACTGATGGCAAGGTTTCCAATCTTGACCGACTGAGGTCCAAAAACAAAAATCTCGACATGCTCCATAATCGAGTTTCAATATGCGGACGACAACTGCATTGCAGCACTATCCGAAGAAAATTTGCAACAGATCCTCAATGGTTTCATCAAGGTCCGGGGAACTGGGACTCACCGTCAATTGCAAGAAGACATAAGTCACCTTCCAACTATCACCAGTCGAGGCAAACAGTGCGCAACCAGCCATTGGAATCGAGGGTAGAGTCTTAGAAAGTGCGAATCATTTTCTAAAGCGCTGGCCCTACCTTTGACCGTCTCTGAATGAGAGTGTTCCAAGATCGAGACATTCGAACCAAAAATGGCGGCATGCGAGGCAGTGGTTATCCTCACGCTCTTCTATGCATCCGAGACCTGGACTACGTACAAGAGACACATAAAAACTCCTGAAAGGTACCACCAACATTGCTTTTGAAGTATTCTCAACATCAGCTGGGAAGAAAGAAGGAGAATTGTCAGCGTGTTGGAAGAGGCCAACACGACCTACATTGAAGCTATCATCATCCAGAAATAGCTGAGATGGACAGGTCATGTTGTCCGGATGAAAAACAACAGTCTACCAAAGCAGCTACTCTATTCCCAACTAAAAGAAGGAAAACGAAGAGAAGAGCCAAAAGAAGATTCAAAGATGTCCTGAAAGCCAACTTCAAGAAATATAATATTGACACCGAGATCTGGGAGAGAAATGCTCAGGATCGAAAATGCTGGAGATCCATCATCAAAGAGAGACTAACAACTTTTCAGACTAGTAGGACTGCCAAACAAGAAGAAAAGAGGACGCGCAGAGAAGATATACAAGAACAACTAAGCGGACACCTTCCATCCGGAATCATCTGTCCCACTTTGGAAGGAACGTCAGAATCCATCAATAGCAATAAATAAAAAAAGAAAGACCATCATCTTTGACCTCGAAGGATTTCCAGGACGACGATTGTTACTACTGCCAATGTTGTATTTGTTTATCTTTAATTCAACTCTGCTCGAGCGGTCCTCTGATCAAGAACATTCCAGACGTAACCAACTCGTCTTTTTCCAGTATACAGGAACTCAGTTCCACATTCTCCAGTGTATGCCTCTTTAATTTAAATAGGATATGATTTGAGAGAGACTTGGCAACTATTTCTAACCGTTCGAATGGCACCCCATAGTAGTTTCCTCATTGGCTTTGTTTAACATATAGATTAAAGGTGTTGACGCCTGACAGAAAACGAGTGGAGAGGTGAAGAGTCCTTGGAATGTTCTTCTATTTCCTTCTTTCATCTGTTTTTATTATTAAGTTGCCATTGCAATAACTAAGTCAATATACACAAATATCGTTATGTTTTGAGAATTGCTAGCATGTTTCTACAATTGTCAATGATTTGGGGAAAATTCTTGCAGAAGATAGATTTTCTGCTACTCCATTCATTGGAATCTTAATTACAAAGTTTCTCAGTCTCTTGAACATGTTTTGGCGTTGTTTTCAGTGTTTTTATAACAAAAAAGATAACTTTCATTGACATTACTCAGGCATTTCTCACATCTCTGGCCAATTTCAGATACTTTGTAATCTTTTTTGAGTCTATTCTACAAACATAGGATACAGTAAAATCTGTGATTTTACCTACTTAGCTTTTTTCTAGAATAACCATATCTAGCTTCTGCGTCTCTATAATATTATTAAAATGTACAATGAAATCCCATGTAATCTTATAATTGTAATTATCAATAACAGCTTCGGTCCGGGTATACCTTTACCCCTTTACTAGTTTCAGTCATTGGGCTGTGGTCATGCTGGAGGTACCATTTTAAATCTATTTGAAATGTAAACTTCCTACAAACTTCCATGTGTGTATCTTTTTCCTTACAATCCTGCCTTCCTTTGTCGTGCCATCATACTACATCCACTCACAATATGGCTGACGTTCTATTTTGCTACGCATCAAATATGAATTTATCTTGCTGGTTTCAGTCAGTTTTGTTTTAGCAATATTTCTTTTAATTACCTGTTTTCCCCTTTTAGATCCTTCTCCACCAACTTTCACCCACGAACCTCACCTCCACTGCCATGAAACACCTACATTTTTCTTCACTTTTCCTTCCTCTTCTTCTTTAGTCAACAATTTTTGTCTATTTTGTGTATTCGTCATTGATCTTTCCAATTACACGCATAACTTTCCCTTTTTCTTTTCCTTATATTCTTCTCGAGCCGTATAATCGCTGAGTAAATACATTTCCTTTCATAAAAGATTTTTTTCTTTTCCCATTCATTCTGATTGTTCCCTAAATTTCACCTTTTGCCCAACGCTGAACATTACATCCTCTGCCTCTCTTTTAATAGAATAGTATTTTTCTAGTTCTCTCTCTCTCTCTCTCTCTCTCTCTCTCTCTCTCTCTCTCTCTCTCTCTCTCTCTCTCTCTCTCTCTCTTCACGCTTTTATTTTACTATTTGACATTTCACTCTAACCTTTCTTTCCTTAAATATTTCATTCATAATCACATCTTTGCCGCTGTTTCCTTTTGTAAGGAATAAACTTACATCATTTGCTTGTCTGCTCAACAGGACATTCTTCTTTGTGATTCTTTTAATGATTCTAACCGATATCTCTAGATCTGCTTTGTCACCGAGTTGAGTAGCTTAAAACCTTCTCTAGGATTTTGTGGAACTGTTGTTCCTTTTCGACCATAAATGACATTCAGATATCGATTTTACTTAAACTATTTATTATAATTATTTTCAGAAATCATCATTAAAATAGGAAAATTGTTGCTGTTGTTGTTGTTGTTGTTGTTACAGTAATCTCTCGTTTTATGGAAGTAATGCGTTCCTGAAATCTGACCGTAACGCGAAATTCTGTGATGCAAAATTAATTTTCCTATCGATTCTTAAGTGAGTTTCTGTTCCTACGAACTTTTTCGAAAAGAAATAAAAATGAAGCACAAGAAAATAACAAACAACACGGTCACCTTTCTACATGAAAAATAACAATTTTTAAACATACACGGTACAATATAGATACATAAAAACCCAAAAACATTTCTAGAGGAATAAATTAGGGAATTAATAAGAATTGTAATATCGTAAGAGTGTGTTCTTACCAGAAAAGATGTTGACTACTGTGTGAGATGTTGTGGCGGAATGAGCATTACTTGGAGGATGAGGGAGAATATTTACTATTTTATAGTTCATTATCACCAACATCAGCTTGAAGGGGGAAAAACTTATCCAAAGTTGTCTGTTGTTTATGATGCACCATCTCTTTGTACAGTTCAATATAGGCACTAAGCCCCTTGTAAACTCCTCTTGTAATTTTTGTGTTACGCTTATGGTTAGGATCAGTTAAACCCCTGCAGATCTTCCCCTACAAGTGTCAACCTTTTATGAATAATTACAGTCTGGTCATATACTTTTCCAGCCATTATCCAAAGTCACTCCATGACTTACCTATATTATCCACAACATCCATTATGTTGAATTTCTTCCAGAAATGTCTAACTGTAACGCTTATCCTTCTTGTCAATTGCTTTCATAAGTTGTTTAAAAGTTCTTCTCATATATAACTTGAAGTTAGCTATCACACCTTGATGCGTTGGCTTAACCTTAACAAAAGGCTTTTAGAGAGAAAGTATCTTTCTAAGAATATGTAGAGTGGAATTTCGAAACACACGCATGTTTGTCTTGATGCCCAACAAATATGATTATTTAGCGGGGGTTTCAACACAATGCACCGATGCCAACAAGTACATCTTTCCCTTTTGCTGCTGGGTGCCTCCACATTCTTTATACTCCACGAAATATCAGGAAAAATTCTCTCGACTAAATGTGACAAAGCTTATAAGACTAACATATTTTCAGAACTGAAACACAGACTGAAATAGTTAAATATACCTCCATCCATATACTCCTGCCTTAGTATTTAGGAGAAAGATACAAAGATGACGGTCAAGATCATTGGTAACGATATTGATCTGTGGTTTGTTAGTACTTTTGTATCGAAGATTGGCTGAGTGATAAGCGCAAGGGTGACAAGATGCAACTGAGGGCCAAGACCATACAAGAGCTGCATCCAAAAGGGGACGCCAAGACAAAGGACAGAGAACTGATGGTGATAAGCTAAAGGCCTAGTTGTAATACATGCAGTAATAAAAGCCGTATGTATAACAATTAGTTCTTTTAAGTTCTTCAGCCTCCTGCCTTGCAGAACTGGAAGGGCTTGCAAAGCAAAGAAGAAGTGGGTAATGCGATAGAAGACAGTCAAAGCAGTAACAAAACCAACGAGCCTTAGTTACCAGAACACATTCAGTCACAGTACCGAAAATGGCGTATGAGCTCAGCCAGTGCCCTTCCTTTAAACCAGTGGTTCTCAACCAGGGTCCATATAATTTTATGGTTCAAATTTATGTTCAATAAACTGGGTATACACAAAGTATTTTAACAACTTTTATATGCAATTCCTAATAATATTTAACTATAAAACTATAATAGGATTTTTTTAAAGCATCTAATGGTTTAAAATAGGAATCAAAGAGATCCATGAGCAAAAAATGGTTGAGAACCACTGGAGTACTGGTATGAGGAAAAAGCAGGTATGAATAAAAACATACAAACCATATAAGAACACAGCGTTACCGGCAATTGAAAATATAAGTCGCATAAAATTGTTGAAAAGCAAGATGATGGGGGTCGTGCGTTCTAATTTAGACACAAGGCTAACAAGTTTTCAAGGTATGGAGTTTCATTGGCACCATCGACCCAAGTACTTGACTGGTACTTTATTTTATCGGCCGCTGTGAGATGAGAGGCAAAGTTGACCATGGCAGGATTTCAATGTCACTTGTTTGACCGAATCAAACAATTCTACTAAATAACCACCAAATAATAATAATAATAATAATAATAATAATAATAATAATAATAATAATAATAATCTTTTCTGCTATCGGATCAACTGGAACACTCATCGCCGCAACTAACGGAGAATGCGTGTATGTATGCACAGACATGTGTGTGTGTGTATAATTATGTATATGTATGCATATATGCATGTATGTAATGCATATATGCATGCATGTATTTATGTGTATATATGTATATGTATATAATAATAATAATAATAATAATAATAATAATAATAATAATAATAATAATAATAATAATAAGCGCAACACTATACGTATGTGTGTGTATATATATATGCATACATACATAAATATATATGCATATATGTGTGTTGTGTGTGCGTGTATGTATGTATGTATGGATGGATGGATGGATGGATGAGACAAAATGTATTGAGTTTAGTCCTTTATCTCAGTATCACGTAGATAATGTAACAACCACATCGAACAATTAACATACTGGTCTCAAATAAGCTTTTACTCATTCAAGTACCAATGTGTGTGTGTGTGTGTGTGTGTGTGTGTGTGTGTGTGTGTGTGTGTGTGTGTGTGTGTGTGTGTGTGTACATGTGTGACTGTGCGTGCGCGCGTGCAAGTATAAACACTTTTAAATCGGTGCGGAGTGGGGGACGGCAATGTCACGCTTGATTAATGATTGTTGCACTAACGGATGACTGTCACCAGCGATGTGTAACGTGATTTCAGCAAGTCTGTTCCACCAACTGTTAGTAAAAGATGAAACTGGGCAGCTTGAAGAAAAACTGTATCACTTATACAGGATCAACACGGTCATAAAC
The DNA here is from genome assembly GCF_046866305.1 of Octopus bimaculoides. Taxonomy (NCBI): domain Eukaryota; kingdom Metazoa; phylum Mollusca; class Cephalopoda; order Octopoda; family Octopodidae; genus Octopus; species Octopus bimaculoides. The sequence continues at coordinate 27,799,409 of NC_142945.1, read as the reverse complement.
GAACCATTATACTACCAGCTTGGAGCACATACATACACTCGACTACACACTGCTACACATAAAATATATATTCAAATCTGCATGTGACCTCATACAAACAACCACATATACACAATGTGAAGCACAAATAAACACACGAATATATATACGTATATATGTGTGTTTGTGTGTGTGTTTGTGTGTGTGTTTGTGTGTGTGTTTGTGTGTGTGTATGTGTGTGTGTGTGTGTGTGTGTGTGTGTGTACATGTAGATATATATACATGTACATACATATATGTATATATATATATATATATATATATATATATATATATATATATATATATATATATATACACATACATACATACATACATACATACACACACACACATGAACAGAACCTGAAAGATTGCTTGGTGATACATGTTTGGCGATAAAGTATCATAAAAGCATGAAACTATTAGTAGCCCTTTGGGTTGCGTATTAAATTTGATATATATATATATATATATATATATATATATATATATATATATATATATATGTGTGTGTGTGTGTGTATGTAGATAATGTGTAAACATATATATATACATACACACACATACATGTATGTACGTGTATATATATATGTGTGTATGTGTGTAGATAATGTGTAAACATATGTATGTATAAGTATATATATATATATATATATATATATATATATATCAATTATGTGTGTACACAGAGGCACAAAAATAAACAAAGAATATTTACCTGCATACATTCATATATACATATATACATATATTCACATGCATATGCACATGAACAGACAGAAGAACACAGAGGTACATGTTTATACGCACGCATGTGCGTGATCTGACACGAGCAGAACAAAGCACGTGCACGCATATATGCATCTGTAGACATATGGCCGTTGACACTCATGCATGATCGCCTATATGTGTGTGCATATATATATATATATATATCTGTGTGTATGTGTGTGCGCGCGTGCGTATACAGATGCACCCCTCTTGTACGTACATCATATACATACACGCAAGCGCGCGCATTCCCTCTACCGCACAGGAACATACAATGCCTTAACAGTTATGCGCATTCATGCATACACATGCACACATATTCGCAGATTCATTCGTTCATTTATATACGTGTATGCATGTGTGTGTATGTGTTAGATAGATAAATAGATAAACAGACAGATAGATAGATAGATAGATAGATAGATAGATAGATAGATAGATAGATACAGTCGTCCTCAAAATTATTCATACCCTCGTTAAGTTTTGTGATTTTTTTATTTTTGTAATGAAATGAATGCATTTTGTCAAGTTTGTTTATGAGCTACATGTGACCAACAAGTGAAAGAATAACAACAATACACAATTCAAGAAATTCTTCATTTCAAGAGTATTTTCTACATGGATTTTCAAAAAATGCCATGTTCGAAATTATTCATACTATAAGTTTACTTAGTCCACTATCTCCTTTAATAGTCAAGAGCATAGCCTTTGTTTTTTTTTAATGACTGCTTCTCGTCGATTCTTGTATGTTTGCACAAGCTTCCTGCATGTCTCCTGTGGGATATTGGCCCACTCTTCCTTGACAAAACCCTCGAGCTGGGTCAGGTTGGTCGGTTTCCTAGCCATCATTCTGGTCTTCAAGTCTCACTACAAGTTCTCGATCGGATTCAGGTCTGGACTCTGACTTGGTCATTCTAGGACGTTGACATCATTGTCCTTGAACCATTTCTTCACTACCTTGACGGTATGTTTCGGATCATTGTCCTACTGGTACTTCCAAGTGTGGCCGAGTTGGAGTTTCTCAACAGATTCCTTCACATTTTCATCAAGAATCCTTTCTCAT
>NC_142945.1:27772554-27792554 GCF_046866305.1 Octopus bimaculoides | reverse complement strand
TGCATGTTTTCAACGAATGTGACTCGAAATCACGTGTAAACGGCTCCTTTTTCCAGAAAAAAAGAAAGATTTGGCTGCTATTTCTAGCATACCCGGCTATCACGTAACAGCAATTTTCGTTCACAACGAAACATTTACCAACTTTTTTCCTGTCATTTATCTTTCCGACTTTATGAAAGTCAATATTTTCTCTGTTGACATCCACCTCAATTAATTTTGCTTTTCCCCCAGTTCTGTGCTTTCTGGAAGAAAGGCCCTCATATTATCTCAAAGCTGCGAGAATTCATTAACGTGATATGTTTATTTTTTTAAAAGATTTCTTAGAGGAATTAGCTACAAAGGGTTTTGGCCGGTTTAAACACTAAAGGGTTAAAAAGTGCCAAAACTATAAAATCAGCTTTTTTGGCCTTTTTGAGGGCTTTAGAACCCCAAAACTATAGTTGAACTGCTAAGAGTTAAAAAATGCTAATTTTATAGTTTTAAATTTCAAAGGGCCTTAGGTTTTTAAAGGCTTTTAGAGTCAGAAAAGGGTAAAAAAAAAAAAAAGATCAAATGAAACACAATATTAGTATTAAACTAAAAAAAGTTTGATAAAGTGGCCGTAAAAAAATAAAAATACAAAAAAAATGATATATACATGATTTGATTTTTCCTCTTCTCCATTTTGTTGATGAGATTGATGAAAATTAGCATACTAAAATTTTCATCAGACAAGGACGATCTCTTGGCGCTCAAGATGTCTTTGCCCATGGAAAATGAACGTTCAACTGCAACACTAGGAGGGATGGCTGTGTTGAACTTGATGAACAAGTTCACCAACACTTGTTCACTCAAAAAGGCAGCATCTGTCAGTAGATCTTTGGAGTTGGTCTCCAACCAGGTCTTTACTAAATTCCGGGCCTTGTCCTTCAGTCACCTGTGGCTTCTGCTCTCTTTTTCTTGAGTGACAACACTGAAGAAGTCATCCTCCACCTTTTCATTGTTGTTGCCTCCACTGTTGCTGCTCACTTCCTCAGACTGCTGCCTCATGGCCTCCTCGACTTTATCCTCCATGCTTCTCCTCACCTTGGTGAACTTGGTGCTATCATACCTATCCAACCAGATGAGGTGAAACCCGGGATGGAAGGCAGCAGCCAGTTGGCATTCCTCATCGTCCAAGAGGGTCGCAAATCTTTTGTCGATGCCTGTCAAAACTGCGTCGACCAAGGGGCTGCAGTAGACGAGTTTCGGGTTAACGGACTTGAGTTAACAGAAGCTAAATGTAACGGAAGTTAATCAGTCTGATAATGATTTTCAAAATTAACTTAAAAGTTAAATCGTTAACGAAAATGTTTAACTTCGTTAATTAAGAATTAACGGATTAACGAACTTACACCCAGCTCTGTATATTTGAATAGTTATATATTGCATGTTTGTGCGCGGGTGCGTGTGTATCATCAGGAAAAAGTAATTACTGACAGAAAGGTTATTTAATTGAACTATGCAAAGAAAATTATCACAATTTCTTTCAAAATTAGGTTTTCCTGGATAGATCAATGATTATCTGGTGGACGTCTAATGAGATTAAAGGAACAAACCAGTAATAGGAATACAACAGCTATTTTGCCAGCCAAAGCGTTGGATAATTCTTTACACAAACATTTTCTTCTCGTTATACACTTATTTATCCGGGGAAGAATGAGAAATATCCCTATTTATTCTGATAAATTACACTGTGTAACATGATTTTTGTCCTCGAATAGCCACTGTTATTTCCTATTTGCTTAGCCATAGAAAGTATGAAAAATGGTTACTATTTCCTTCAAATTTTGCTTTTGTTACATTTATTCAAATCCCAAAGAATCCCTCTCAACACATGGCTATGATGTTCCCCCAGTGCCCCTGCTCATGATCAGAGAGGCAGATATTGTCAGCCACTAAGGGACATGCTCAAGTGGTTAAAGTCAAGCAACTGACAAGCAAACCTGTAGTATTGAGCAGAATATTCGTTACAACGATATTTCTGCTTCAACAACTCAGCGCTGAATTTGTCTGAAATGTAATGGAAAATAGGTCAGTTTCAAAACATTGATGTCCAGGTCACAAAAGCAAAGTTTGAAAAGATCAGTAGTCGTTTCTTTTGATTCTAGATTGAAGCAAATAGGAAATAACACTTACTAACCAAAGACAATATATATATATGAGCATGTGCATATATATTTTTTACCTTCTGTGCTTTTATATATGTATTCCTTTTGTATGTTGAAGGCCATGGTAATGTTTATATATGATGAAATGTATGGAAGCAGGGTGCTATATAAAGTCATTGACCTGAATTTGATGTTTGTTCTCTAATCAATGTTTTGTTTCTGTCTCAATTTCATTTGAACACTTCGTTGTTGCAGCCCTATAAACCCTTTTGTTTCCATTAAAAGAGAAAAAGAGGCAAAAATTATTTCTTGTCTCATATATATATGTATATATATACACACACACACACACATACACACATACACACACACACACACACACACACACACACACATATATATATATATGTATGTATGTATGTATGTATGTATAGGCGCAGGAGTGGCTGTGTGGTAAGTAGCTTGCCACGTGAACTAAATGAAAATCAGAAACAACAACGTTTCACACATACAAACACACAAACACATGAATATGCAGAATACATACATACAAACATACACACACACATATATGTATACACACACATACATACATACATACATATGTGTATGCGCGCGCCCACTGATTCACACACATGCGCACAAACAAACAAAAAGAACGCAGCTCGGATAACGAACAGAATCAACGACTATTGAAAAGGTTGCAAGACGCAACGAAAATTTTAGAAAAAGTTGAAGAAGTAAATGAGTGGAAACTGAACCGGTGAGTGTGTTAAATAATAAGGCACAAAAAGAGAATGGCTCTCCCCAGACACAACAAAATACGCTTCAACACACGAACTCACATAAAGAATCTTGCAAACCAAATCCAAAGACAAAATATGTGTGTGCGTATGTGCATGTGTGTGTGTGTGTGTGTGTGTACATACATATGTAAGTTTGCAAGTATGTATGTATGTATGTATGCATGTTTGTATGCATATATACACATGCATAGACATTGCTCTTTTCATACTCTCCCGCCCGCTCTGCTCATTCCCATGCATCTTCCCTGCTTCTTCTCCTCTCAGTCCGCTTTCCCATCTCACCGTCTAACACTCACTGGCGGTGAATTTCGGATGCTCTTTGCTCACCTTCTGGCCTCTGTTGGAATGTTGTCCAATCTTGGTGTCAATGGGAAGACAATCAATAGCTTCACTCTGTTCTTCAACAGCCGGTAATGTATTCTGTAACTCCATCACGGGCATACATTCCACAGTGTCAAGCACATTGTTCGGGCAGGTGTTTTCTGTGGAACAAAGTTTGGACTACCCGTCTTTTCATCTGCTTACTTTCGTCTTTGATGGTCTCGTCTGTAATAGTTTTCGGTCCGATGGCCTTCGCTATCGACTCATGCATTCCACGGAGTCACCTGTCTCAAAAGATGATTGAATACCTTTGAAAAGTTATAACTCGTATTCATCTGCACAACGTCTGGCTGTTTTCTGGGGCTTGCATCCTGCTGTTCATAATACTTGCAAAGTTGCCTGGGTATGATGGCGTTTATGTCCGAGTGGTGCAGCACGCTTTGCCTCGGTGACAGTGGTAAACTTGCCTAAACTATCACAGCTTCAAAACAATTCAGTGACTTGCATTACTACTTATCAAAAGCTTTCGGTACAGCAGTGTGGATGGAGCCTCTGAGAGAATCCCATCTCATCTGTACTTCTACATTTGGGATGGGGCCTACGGGGAGCGCATCCTCCGGTGACCTGATGAACTCTTTTGCTATACCTGGATATTGTGCCATTGTAACATCAATATACTGCTTGCCCGTGGCTTTATACGGTGCGTCTTCTTTAGCTGAAATCTGATCTCGCAGCAAGCCAAAGAGTTTCAATGTCGCAATTGGCACTCTGGAAGGATCGAATCATGAGCACATTTTTCGAATGGTAGGCATCGTCTTGCAATTACTAAGTCTATTTAATGCCAATGTTTGAAACGTGACGTCTCTAAGTCATTGATGTGCAAAATAATCGTTGCCCGTTGCCATTTATGCTGTCAATATCATGGCACCCCAAACAGCTCGGCCAGGATCCATGGCCGGCACATATAAAACGACAAGTAGCAGCAGCTGTTCCTGGTTTGGAGTCTCTTGAATTGTTCTTATGAGTTGGTCGTTAAAATTCGTTCTTTGTATTTTATGTAAGAGTTATAGGTCGGGGCATAGACACTGATAAAGTTGACAGGTCCATCGGATATATGGGGTCGAAGTGGAAAATTTCATTCGGGCCCTCTCTTGCTGGACCCCATTATCTTTAGCAGTGAGTTTCTCTCATCAACTGCAAAACCGTGTTCTCTAGTCTCATCCAAGTCATTTCCCTGTCAAAAAATGTTTTCACTCAGTGACATGTACAACACTGACGAAACACGGTGCGCCACAGTTCAAAACCCCGCACCTGTTGCAACTGAGAAGGGAATGAGACAAGTTGGTGTAGTCACCTCTGCTGAACTGGAGAATTGTTGACTGTGAGTGCAAGTGGATCAATCATGCTTCTTTTATTTATTCTTCCGAGGGTCCACTATAAAGAACACTTCGTTAGAGGTGAACCAACTAAGTGCAGAAGCAGAATAACGCGCAACTGCTGGATGAACGAGGAGACATCCGTGGAATACCTAAATCACGTCATCAAGCACACCAGATATTCCCCAGAGAAGAAGATTCTCCTGATATTCGATAACCATGACACCCACGTTTCTCTCAATGTTGTGAACACTTCACATCGTTTTCAACCTCTCGATCAATCATTATATGGTCCCTTTAAGACTGCTTGCAACAGAGCCATGGATGGGTGACTACATTCTAACTCCAGGATAACTGTAACAATCAACGAGATTCCAACCCTGAAGAACTAAGCCCAAATGATTGCCTTGATGCCATTGAACATCATTGCAAGCTTTCAAGCGACAGGTACCCATCTGTTCAACAAGGACATCTTTAGTGAAACAGATTTTAACCCTGCTACCCCAAGTGATCGTGAGCAAGATGATGCTGCTGCCGGAGATGGCGCTGGGGTGAATCCAACTCCTGAAGATTCAAGACCACCAGATGTGACTCCTGTTGCTGACTCGTCAAGTGATGTTGTCCAGCCACGACAGCAAGCAGATGGTGTTCAACCATTCACCTCCGGTAACCCTGATTCACCCAATCCGTAGAATGTCATGTCGCGTCCATACATATCACCGTCTAATGTCCATCTGTTTCCAAAAGCAAGAGAGAGAAAAAAAATGAAAGCCGGTCGCAAAAAAGGCAGCACAAAGATTCTGACTGACACCTCTGAACGCCAGAAGCTTGCAGCCCTATCTGAAAATCTCAAACAGAAGGCATCTGCCAAGAAGCCAAAGTGATATTTCTTAAAAGCTAAAAGGAAAAGAGCATGTCCCCCAAGCTTCAAAACCACTAGTTCTCTGGAAAATTATGATCTGTTAATTACATTGATCGGGTTGATCGGTATTCAATGGGGAGGGATTTTGGTTTGAAGGTATCTTCCTGCGAAAGGCTGCTGGAAAAATTGGAGCTGGCAACCCAATGTTTGTTCCAAATCCAAAGGATGAAGTAGGCTTTGAACTGGAAGACAGCGTACATAAGCTGCTACAGCCAAAGAGCGTTGGCAGTTCTGCCCATTGTTCTGACCAACTTATGTTCAACTATGACTTGTCAGTATGCCAGCTCAATTGACTTAATTTCTGACTTTTATCTCCATATCCAAATGATGAAGCTGGCATTGATGAGCAAAAATATTATGCCTTAGTTGCTACAACCTTACTAGTGGTATTTCTATGTGTATTTGGGACACTTTTGTTGAATTGTGACTTGAAACTGTGGCAGCTGAATTGAGTCGACTTTTCTTACTACAGTTGACAATCTTGACTTTTCTATGATTCAATTTGTTTTTAATTACTATTATAATCATGATTATAAAGTAATCATTTCGTTCACTTACAACATTAAATGTATTTTTCAGACAGAACAATGGTTTTGTACCTATGACACAAATTACCCAAGAGGTTGGATCAACTTAACCCACAGGTGGGGCAAGTTGAACCATTCGACATTCATTTTCTCAAAGATCACGGTGACTTTCAGTGTGGGGATAGAAAGTTAGAACTAGCTACAAATGTTTCTCAAGGATTAAATTTGTAATCAACATACTCATTTCTGCAAGATCATCAGTCATTTCAATCCTAACGTGCCGAGATCAAAAACTGGCAAGATTTGCCCCGCCTTGGTTGAATATCTCTCTATCTGTCTATCTATTTATCTGTCAATCTAGTAATCTATCTATCTATCTATACATACATATATATATATATATATATATATATATATATATATATATATATATATATATATATATATATATATATATATATATATATATATACACAAACACACGCACGCGCGCACACAAACACACTCACACACACACACATACACACACACAAACAAACACACACATATATATTCTGTATTTGTGTTTGGTTTGCCCTACCTCATCACTTGACAGTGTTGGTGTGTTTACGTCCCCATAACCTAACGGTTCGGCAAAAGAGACCGTTAGAATAAATACTCGGCTTAAGTGCTGAGGTCGATTCATTCGACTAAAAATTCTTTAAGGTGGTGCTCCAGCATGATTACATAAAAGATAAATGATAAAATATTAGAAATATATATATATATATATATATATATATATATATACATGTGTGTGTGTATGCATGTGTGTATGCATGTGTATGTGTGTGCGTGCGTGCGTGCGTCTGTGTGTGTGTGTGTGTATGTGTCTGTGTGTGTCTGCGTGTGTTAATCATCAAAATGCGAAATCATCGATGATCTGGCTATATCTGCGACCGTAGGGAGCTTGTCTCCCTTGTCAGTTATTGTCAGTTCTGTGGCTATTGAGTTGTTGTGACCCTTATTTCTAGCAATACCGGTGCTGATTAGTGCCCTTTGTCACTTTTGTGACGTATATATTTCGGCCTTTAGGTTGTAAAATTACGAATTAGCCGCCCATGTTACATATATTCTCTTTTACTCTTTTATTTGTTTCAGTCATTTGACTGCGGCCATGTTGGAGCACCGCCTTTAGTCGAACAAATCGACCCTAGAACTTATTCTTTGTAAGCCAAGTACTTATTCTATTGGTCACTTTTGCCAAACCGCTAAGTTACGGGAGCGTAAACACACCAGCATCGGGCGTCAAGCGATGGTGGGGGGACAAACACAGACACACAACCATACACACACACATATATACATATATATATATATATATACATACATACATATATATATATATATATATATATATATATATATATATATATATATATATATATATATATATACATATATATTTAATCCACGGTTTTTATCGATAAAAACGAAACACACCTCAACAAGAAACCTCTGTGTGGTGAGCCGCACCTTTTAGAAGTAGCAACCAAACCTTCCTCAAAAGGACAAGCTGAATAATGTAGTTTGGTGTAAAGAATAGGGCAGAATAATCACAGCTGGAATGTTTTGGTCAAGAGTCTGTTTGATATGAGACTAAACAGGAACAGCTACAAAATCAAAATGTCATATATATAGACATGTTTTTATCTTCTACTTGTTTCCGTCATTGGACTGCGGCCATGCAAGGGCACAGTCTTGAATGGTTTAGTCGGGCGAATCAAACCCAGCGTTTATTTTTTTAAGTCTGGTACTTATTCTAACCGCTAAGTTACAGGTACATAAATAAATGAACACAGAGTTGTGAATCAATGGAGCTGAAGACAAACAAATATATGTATATATATATATATATATATATATATATATATATATATATATATATAGATATAGATATGGATATGGATATAATATATAGATTTCTGAATTCTCAGTATGTTGGAGAAGCAGGTTACTGTCAATCCCTATATATTTATGATATATATATATATATATATATATATATATATACAACGGGTTTCCACATAGTTTTCGTCTACCAAATTCACTAACAAGTGTTGGTCGGTCCAGGACTATAGAAAAACGTGGTTGCAAAGCGAGCTTCTTAATCACATAGTCATGCCTGCGCCTAAAAGACCTGTTTGAAAGTTAAATGAATGTAATGGGAATTTGTTGAATAAAATGATATCGTTATTTAGGATTGTGAAAGCATTCTATAATAATGGTGAAATATTGCCAGTCCACCCAATTTACAAGGGCTTTAGGATTTCAAGAAAAGCTTTAAAAAAGAGGGAGAGAAAAGGTTAATATATTACTTACAAAACAAAAGTGTTCAGAGTAATTATATCTTGTTATTCAGCAAATTATACTTCAAAGCCAGGAAGACTTAATGAACATCTAGACGATATTAGAAACAGATGTTTATTTCAACGATAATTAAGATAAGGCTTGTCATCGTCGTCATCGTTGATCTTGCTGTGATGATGATGATGATGGTAGTGGTGGTGGTGGTGGTGGTGGTGGTGGTGGTTATGATGATGATCATGTATTTTATTTTGTTATCTGCCCTTTCAATCTCGACTCGTGCGTACAAGCTGTTCACTGAAGCAAAGCGAGGCTTGCAGACGTATCCTCTGTTATCATTGTTTGATGACTTATTAGCTTGTCTCGCTGTAACAAACCGTCGACTGTGTGCGTGTGGCTCTCATTGTCATCTCTCGTTTATTATTGGATCAGCTATGTTACTCACGGCATCACCAATGAGTGTGGCATGTGACTTGACCGTATTAAGGGGTCGCTGTTGATAATATATACCCCTTAAGGACTTCCGAAACACTTGGATTTCTTGTAACAAGTATGAGGGAAGAATATTAAATAATAGAGAAAGTGTGCGATACAGAGGCAAAAAAAATATATATTTTGCTAGACTACAAGGCTAAAGTTGCTGATCCTATTCAGTGATTACCATTGATGTGGTCAACTTCATAACGAAGCTATTATTCCCGAGCAGAAAGGAGAAGGTCAATCAGTTTAAGCAGATAATGATTTAATTTCAACTGAAATATAAAAAGAACTGGAGATGGTCGTAAGACGTTCGTCTAAAGCAGCTTTTGGCGAAGATCTGCAAACTACGATGACAGAGAGAATGTTGAACTACTTCTTGTTCTTATTCTACTTGTCATTATTGTTGTTGTTTGCTCTTCTTCTTCTTCTTCTTCTTCTTCTTCTTCTTCTTCTTCTTCTTCTTCACATCCTCCACCTCATCCTTCTTAACCTCCTCCTCATACTTCCCATCCTTGTCTTCTTCTCCTTCTTCTTCTTCTTCTTCTTCTTCTTCTTCTTCTTCTTCTTCTTCTTCTTAACCTCCTCAACCTCATCCTTCTTAACCTCCTCCTCATACTTCCCATCCTTGTATTCTTCTTCTTCTTCTTCTTCTTCTTCTTCTTAACCTCCTCCACCTCATACTTCCCATCCTTGTCTTCTTCTTCTTCTTCTTCTTCTTCTTCTTCTTCTTCTTCTTCTTCTTCTTCTTCTTCTTCTTCTTCTCCTTCTTCTTCTTCTTCTTCTTCTTAACCTCCTCCACCTCATCCTTCTTAACCTCCTCCTCATACTTCCCACCCTTGTCTTCTTCTTCTTCTTCTCCTTCTCCTTCTTCTTCTTCTTCTTCTTCTTCTTCTTCTTCTTCTTCTTCTTCTTCTTCTTCTTCTTCTTCTTCTTCTTCTTCTTCTTCTTCTTCTTCTTCTTCTTCAAGGTTTATACGTGTTTAAAAAAGAATGTGACTATGTGATATTCGTGCTTTTCATAAGGTCATTGGCAGTATTGATGAAATAATTTCTAGCGGAAATCGAAACAGCAGCGACTTACTTTCGTCATTCAAAGAAGACTATTACTGGCAATCAATATTAATCAGATGAATCGGTAGATAAACTACCTGGCAATGTATATATGTGTTTCAGTGTATATATGCGCTCCGAACCCGCCAAAGTCCACTTCTCCTTTTGATTTCCGAACATAGATAAAATAATACTAGTTAAGTGCTGGAGTCAAATGATTTGACTATTTAGCTCTCAAAAAATGTGTGATTTTCTTCGAGTATTAGAAATCGATAAAATATTTCTAAATAATTCTATCCTGATCAGTGACTCGTTCGGTACGATCAAACGCTCTTTATAAATCGTATTTATAATCTGCCTCATCGATTATCGATCGTAGAAACATGTGTAACAGATGAAGTAAAGGGTGCATTCTTTATACCATGCAGTAGCCCTATTCCAGTCGCATAGCGAATCACTCAGCAAAAGAACATCAACGTGAATACTATTAAGAGCTGTAGCCAATACGGCAATTTTGTTGTACACCTAGCACAACCGCTTCCACTTATGTATGTGTATATATATATATATATATATATATATATATATATATATATATATATATATACATACATACATACATACATACATACATACATACATATGTATAATATGTATGTATAAATACATATGCAGTCTATATATTATATATATAGAAATATTATATTATCATTATTATTATTATTATTATTATTATTATTATTATTATTATTATTATTATTATTATTATTAATTCTGTTATTGGCCACAAGGGCTTATATAAAAACAACATGAAATAACAAAACAGGATGACACAAAGGGTTTTAAAACGTGTAAATAAAATAACAAACAAAATTAAACAAATAAAACTCCCAATAGGGGGAGGCGCTTTAAGACTACTTACAAAACAAAAACACTAAAAACACGGGTGCCTGACCAACAAGGCAAGGGCCCTTCTTTTATTTTTCACAGGCGCATACTCAAAATGGGTCCTTTCACTCAGACCATTTTTCCGACATTCATCCACCTTTCAACAAATTTGCAAAAAGACAACACTTCCCTCTCCGCCCTCACTTTCCTTCTCAAATGAAACTTGAAAAAGTTGATGAGGGCTTGGCCAAAGAGGAAAGTGTCCGTCTTCAGCCCTTTCAAACGCATCCACCATACTACCTCTTTTGCTACAGCCACCAGACAAATAAAAATTGTTTGCCCCTCCCGGCCAAAGGAGGGCGGCGGGGAAATCTTCACTATGGATTCAGCTGATTGTGGAATCCATCCTACACGTGACAGCAGGTATTGGATATAAACCTACAGGTCACCAATGCTCAGGCACTGGACGAGGGCGTGCAGAACGGTTTCGTCGCTCTGCGCGCACCTCGGGCAGGCTTGGCTGACAGCACTTCCGTGCCTGTACAGTTTATCCCGAACGGGCGGCGATCCTCTGTAGCACTGCCAGGCCAGAGATTTCTGGAAGTTATCCATAACCCCAGACCCGAAAGTCCTCTGGAATAGACCGGTCAGTTGGTCTTCATCGACGCCCAGAGTTTCTCCGAGAACGTCGTCGCACTCTTCTTCCACTAACCTTTTTCCTCCACTAACCCTCTACCACCGACCGCATTGAACGCCTGGTGGAGGACTGTGAGCGCTTAACGACACTCGGGGTGCCAAGCGCCCCTCCTCGGTTTACGCCTAATCCAGGTTTGCAGCTCAGTCAAAGAGACTAGCTGTGGAAGAGCGATTCTGACAAACGGCGACCACACCTGCTCACCGTCTAGGAAACGCTGGAGATGTCGTAGCCTGAGCGCATGTCTGTGCATCAGCAACCATGGCATGCCCGGTCTCCATTCAACGGCTGTTGACAGCAGATGGAGCGCCTTACCAGCGAAACGCGACCCCTTCACAGAAGGCGGAAAACTAAGCGACCCAGCTTGTTCAGCCAACTTAAGGGGCAAGGGACGACGGTCAAGCGGTAATAGTTGATGGATGCGCTGTACGCCATCGTCACCTGGGATCGATCTTTCGGCGACAGCTTTCTTTCGGTTCATTTCTGGGTGAGATTGGCCACCCTGTTCGTCACCTCGTCCCAGCTTTTCTCCACTTGGAGGTCTGGACCGAACCAGACCCCGAGCAATTTAAGCGGACCGTCTGTCAAGCGCCCCACGACGCTGTTGGACGGCATGGACTTGCCTCTCCAGGTGCTGAGTTGCAAGCCTACTGATTTTTTCCGCGTCACAACAAGAATATGAAGCACCTGTCACCGCTCCATATTCTTGAAGTGTATCGCCTATCAGGTCTATGTGCCTGTAGCTCGACACTATGACACATCGTCGGCATAAGCAGACACGCTCCTCTCACACTCTAGATCACGCGGGATACCCCTCAATGCCTCCAACTTCCGCAGTAGTGACTCAAGAGTCAGTACATACGGAAAAGGGTGAGAGGGCGCCCTTGCTGGACCAAGCGCAAGATGCTGAATGGTTCTTACAGGTGACCATTCACCCAAACAACCGAGCAGATGCCGCTGTACAAAGCAGCGATCCAGCCGCGAAAACCGGACCGAAACCGACTGCCTTGAGAACAGCTGCCAAGTATTGATGGTCGACTCTATCAAAGGCCTTAGACTGATCTAAATTGATCAGAGCCCCACCCACGCCAGATTCGTTACCCATCCTCTCTATGATGTAGTGCATGAAGTGGAGGTTATCGAGAATAGTCCTCGTTGGGATGGCGCGTGTTTGCGCCTCGCCAATCAGCTTGACCACGACAAGCGCCAACCTCTTGGCTAACACCTTGGCCAAAATCTTCAACTTTGCATTGAGCAGAGTGATGGGCCTGAAATTCTCAATAATGTCTCCCTTGTTTGGATCCTTTCTCAGCAGAGCCACCGCCCCTCGACAAACAAAAATAGGAAGTCTCCCATTTTGTTGCCAGTTGCGGTAGATGTCTGCTAAGAGGCCCGCAAACAAGTCTGGCATCGAAATATAAAGCTCGTAGGGCAGGCCATCCAAACCCTGCAATCTGCCTCTCGTGCAGCTCTTTGTCACTTCATGTATTTCCGCAGCTGTTATCGGCCTTTCACAGCACTCTGCCTCGCTCACCGAGAGTTGCGGGAGGCCGTCCAGGTAGACACCGAAGTCTGCCCTGCTGTCCGTTCTACCACTCGTCCCGAACAGTCGAGTAAAGTACTGCTGAGAAGTTGCACACATATGCTTCGGTTCAAACATCTCGCGCCCGTTCTGGTTCACCAAAGGCCGAATGGTGGCTTTGTTGCTGTCCTTGGTGCATCGACCGCTGCTTCTTGCTGCCGCTTGCTGTTGCTGCTGCTGCACTGCAGATGGAACTGACACAGGTGTTGGTAGCAGTGCCGGCCGCAGCTCCTTGTATTTGGGGCAATTGACCTTGAGATGTTTATTATCGCCACAGAAATAGCACCTCCTGCCCTCTATGGCCACGTGCAGCTTCGTGCCGTCCAGCAAGTTTATCGAGTCGGGGATAGAATTTATGCTCTCTTGTTCAATTTGAGCAATTTATTTCTGGGGGCACCTCCCCAATTTTTATTTTTGTTACGCGCCGACCAAGGTATATCGGAACGAGTAAAAAGTCTTGACCTTTTAGTGGCACCGTGGAATGGTATCTTGCTCTGTTGCGAAACTCAGCTCCTCAGTGACGAAACGTTTCGTCTTGTTACATTGGTTTTTACATTCGATACTGGCTTAAGTATGAGTTCAAGTTGTTCTTGTGTTGTTTGTTCTATTCTTTTTTTTTTGCGTGTGTTTACATATTTCTAAATTAGTGTTCTTTTGTTTGTGTCTCTAATTATATCATTTGCTGTATTTATCGCTACATTGTTTCCATTTCTTTTTATTAGTCCTTTTGTAGTCCTTTTGAGACTTTAATCTCTTCTATTGTGACGTTCAGTTTTTCTTTAATTTGCCTCGACGCCGAGGCAAAACCGTTGACGCTTGGTTTATTGTTGTTGTTGGTCGTGTTTGTGTTTGTGGTGGCGGTGGTAGCAGTTTCAGTGTCATTCTTTCTCTCCTACTTTCTTGATTCTTTCCTCTCTTCCTCCTTCTCTTGCGCAGAAACAATAGTGGTGAGGGCAGAGAAGTCTTCGTTGAATTGGTTGTTCCCCCTCCCGCTCTCACTCTCGTTCAATCACTAATGTTCTTATTTTTTTCTTCGAAAGATTTTCGAAAAAAGTGGGTATTTAGACCCCGTAAATGGGTCTTTTTTCAACAGAAACTAGCTCCTCAAGAAGGCAGTTACCTTGTAACAACAATTTAGCAAGAAAAACAGGCGTTCAACAAATTTTTCAACAAAGCAACAACTCTTCAACAGAATTCAAAAAAACACGTCTTTATTCACCGACAACAACAACAACAACAATAATAATGATAATAATAATAATAATAATAATAATAATAATAATAATAATAATAATTGATGTATCAATACCAGCAGATGACAACGTTTCTCGAAAAGAAATGGAAAAACTTTCAAAATACAAAGACCTGGAAATAGAGATAACTCGAATGTGGAGTCTAAAAACAGAAACAATTCCTATCATAGTAGGTGCCTTAGGTATAATTAAAAAATACTCAGACAAATACATAACAAAAATACCAGAACTTACAAATATATGTAACATACAGAAAATTGCACTACTGGGTACTGCACACATTCTACGCAAAACACTTTCAATACAGTAAACATAAAAGCACCACAGCAAACCACAGCACATACCCAAGGCGCACAGAGCTGCGCTCGGTAGTGAAGTGAAAGCACGTTATAAAAATAAAACTACTGAACAATAATAATAATAATAATAATCTCTCTCTCTCTCTCTCTCTCTCTATATATATATATATATATATATATATATATATATTATATATATACATATATATATATATATATATATATATATTATATATATATATTACTTGCTTCAATCATTGGGTGGCGGCCATGGTGGGGCACTTTGAAAGGTTTTACTTGAGCGAATCGACCGCATTACTTTTTTAAAGCCTCGTACTTATTCTATTAATCTCTTGGACGTAAACAAGCCAACACCGGAAATCAAGTGGTGGAGGGGAACAAACACACACAGAGGAGAGAGGTAAATAACAATTTCGCTACAGAATGAGTAAATATATATTCTCACTTATAAATTCTTCTACTACCCTCAAACTCTCGCACTCTCCTTTTACTGCGTTACACGAAGCATACACATATACATACATGCATAAAGAAATTGATTACATTTGGTGTTTCCAATAAGGAAACAACACTAGCTGCAGTTCCACCTTGTATTACAATGGATTTTGATAAGGAACGCGTCGACTATAGAAGAAACAATAAAATTCAAGTTAATCCTTGTCATTTACTCCTCAACTTTCCACATATGAACGAATGGTCTCCATCCTTCTGCAATCTAGATACACCTTACACCAAATATACATTACTACGAGGAAACTTCACGTGCTCATTGGATCTGCTAGAAACACTAATGAAATCTCTCTAAAACTATAATACATTTGATTATCTGTCAGAAGAATTTGCAATCGGATATATCTTTCATTAGCAACTAAAACACGTATAATGTGGAATAAATAATACCCCAAAATTTTCCAATCCCCTGTTTTCATATCAATTACTCTGCAGAGAATAGTTTCCAGTATTTTCAACTCTTATGCAATAGCTCACACAAATATAATATCTACATACAGATTTGGAATACTGAAATAAGCAGATGTGCTTCAAGGGGACACAGCTTGTATATGTATATATGTATATATATATATATATATATATATATATATATATATATATATATATATATGTGTGTGTGTGTGTGTGTGTGTGTGTGTGTGTGTGTGTGTGTGTGTGTGTGTGTGTGTGTGTGTGTGTGTGGTGTGTGTATGCGTGGGTGTGTGTGTGGGTGTGTGTGTGTGTGTGTGTGTGTGTGTGTGTATACATATAAATATATATATATATATATATATGTGTATGTCTATATATATATATATATATATATATATATATAAAATCTCTGAGTGATATATATATCTATATATACTATTCGTCGCCACATCAACATGGCTGTTCGATGTTACTGCCGTTTTAATTCCAGACAGATCTAGCTGGTCGAGTGTTCACGACTGACGATGAGCACAGCTAACCCGAAACCGTCGTCTGCTAGAGGATAGTAGGGGTTCGCTCCCCTGCTTGCAATAGATACAAAGTGCAGGTTGCACCGGTAACCAGTTGGCGGAGGATCTGCCTGGGGTTAAAACAGTAGTAACGTCGAACAGCCATATTGATGGGGTGATAAACATTTCTTTTCAGTATAGTTACTACTTTCATCTGTCATTAGGACATTATTCCTCCAACCCTATCCTCTCTATATCTCCGATATCAACCTACATCGACCACATCAATCTCACTAATCTACAATTTGGGACTCAATGATTATGGTCAATCTTCTTCCTCCTCTGACTAATTAACAGGAAACTTAATACATTAGTTTGTTTTTGACTGCATAAGTGACATCATATAATAGCAGTAGGATAGTTTCAATCAGAATTGAAACCGTATCACTTTCTTTTAATATTTGTTCTATTGGCGCAGGTATGTCTGTGTGGTATGAAGTTTATTTGCCAACCACGTGGTTTCGGGTTCAGCTCCAGTGCGTGGAACCTTGGGCAAGTGTCTTCTACAAAATAGTTTTAAGCCAACAAAAACCTTGTGCGAGGATTTGGTAGGCAAAAACTGAAAGAAGCCCGTCATATATATCTATATCTTTGTTTCTTTTTGCACACCCACCCTTGACAACCGGTGCTGGTGTGTTTACATAATCGCAATAGCGGTTCAGCCAAAATGACCGAAAAAATAAGTACCAGACTTTAAAAATAGAATAAGTACTGGGGTCGATTCGTCGACTAAAATTCTTCAAGGCGGTGCTCCAGCTTGGAGATGTCCCAGCATGACTGAAACAAATAAAAGATAAAAGATATCCACAGAGCTCTCCATAAAACTGTTATATTAATTGTATATTGTGTTATTTTATAGGATCGTGAGGACAGCTTCTTGCAAAGAAAGAAACACTGCTAACGTTTTGTGGCAACAAGCTTCTACGTTATTGCTATGATAACAAAATTAATGTTAGTTGTGGTCTTCTCAGATGATGTGAGGCGTTAATGTGTAAACTGTTTCCGCTCGAAATTTTATAAACCCAATAAATATTAAAGTTTTGCAAAACACAACAATGGAACATTGTTGAGTGGAAAAGGGGGCTTTTTATTAACAGATCACGCTTGTCTGTCTACCACTGTTCGTTATTTTATTAGCTCCTTCCTTTAATACCGCTCTTCTTTCCCCATTTTTTAAATATATTTAATATTCGTTGAACGACGAAATGTTTCAATAAAACGCGTATGTTCTTTACTTTTTACCTCTCTATATAGATAAAGTGATCCTTGTGTGATGTTTGTCTAACTACCCTCTTTGTTCATTATTTCGCATCTTAACAACAAAATTGTCAGTGTATATGGAAACTGCATCAAAACAATAAAACCAAGAACAATAATTCAGCCGACAATGTCTAAGTTTTACAAAAATGGCTTCAAGTGGAGTTGGGAAAAGTTCAAAATATTTTGGATATATAAATAAGGGTAGAGTGAAAAATTAGTGACACTAAGCGTTGCTTGTCAAGACATTTCTAATGACCGAAGAAACATTTAAATGAAGCAAATTAAGTGGTTTAAGAATAATCCTTTCTACTTTAGGCACAAGGCCTGAAATTAGGGAGAGGAGGCAGGTCGATTACATCAACTCCAGCAATTAACTGATATTTATTTTATCGACCCCGAAGGATGAAAGGCAAAGTCGACCTCGACGGAATTTGAACTCGGAACGTTAAGATGGACGAAATGCTGCTAAGCATTTTATCCGGCGTGATAACAATTCCGCCCGCTCACCGCCTTTTGTGGTTTAATAATAATGAAAGCAACTTTACAAATAACAAACTGAAGACAATTGGCAAGATTCTCCTTTTATAGTTAATCAAGAGAGAATAAGACTAGGACTAGTATCAGCTGAAGTTTTTGCCTGTCACTTTACAATTTGATTTTATAAATACAAAACAAAAAGTTATGATCAATTGAACTGAACGATTGAAAGGATAGAATGTGAAATAAATAATGAAAGAATACTGACGAGAGAGAAAATGAATGGAGGAAGGTTTAAGATACTGAGAAAAGATGAAGGATTAAGAAAAAAATAAATTGATTCAAATTAATTACAATTCACCGAATTTGAAATATTGAACGGTTAGCCTTTTATATTGAAACATGTAAATCTGGTAATATTGTCATTAAATTATGGTTTGATCCTAACAAATTTGTTTATCAATCTGGAGCAATATGGAAATTCCTTTTTCATCGATTTACAAGTAGCTTGCAGTGCATAAACTCGTACTCTTTATAAAGTGATTCTTCTTATTTTAATAAAATAAAGGGTTTGAATTATATCGACCTCAGAAGGATAAAAACAAAATTCAAATATGTCTAATACTATAAATTATCGATTTCACTTCCTCCTACTTCGTAGTTCAAAGGCAATTAATTGGATACATTTTACAGAGATGCGTATGTGATGATTTGCCAAAAAGATTGTGTTTTAGATTTCAAACAGAATGTTCAAAATTATTTGAGTCATCAACATTATTATGGTAAAAAATAGTTGCTCGCGTTTCTATGGCCTGATAACTTAGGAGTTGAAATCTTTCAGGGTAGTAGCAAACAAGATTATAAAGGAAAATTATGAGCGTAATAAGTTTAGTCACAACAAAGATTAATGTTATAGTTAGAATCTTCATAACAAGAAGAACCGTGTCTTAGAGTTGGAAAACAAAATAGATACACAGCGGCATCTATGAAAAATAAGAAAATGAAATGTTAGCATGATAAAGAGGACATCTAAACTAAAATTACACTCACATATCACTACCTTTATTTCACATTTAGAACATAGTGAAATATTAAAGCTAGACAATATAAAACACATAGGAGGACAATATATGTGGATGTTGTGTGACTATCGTAACAGGAAAAGAATGTTTTGAAGGAGTGTTATCAATATGAATGTTGTGGAGGTGGATGCAAAGTAGGCAATAAATGTGAAAGCTATTTCCGCGAGAGGTCTAAGTATGGAGTCATCTTAGTTGATAAGTGATGGGTAGTAGGTTTTTACAAGGTTGGTAGAGTTCCTACGTGTGGATTGTTCGGTTCTTTAGAGTGCTTTACTTGTGTGAGGTAGATGAAGCGACATGCTTAGATGAGTTATTTCGGTCGTCTGGTTCACAGTTTCTGATAGATTAGGAATGAAGCACATTCTTTTTATTTGTTTGATTTGTAGGGCCTGTGCTCGTGGCCTTCGTCTTTGCTCATTAGCCTTCAACCATTTCTTCAAAACGAAAAGCAAAACATGAGGTTACAAAAACCGTTTAATGAGCCAGGTTGAGTGAACCGCAGCGTGGTACAACAAAACCACGTTCTGTTTCTGGTTAACAGTAACAGGCATATGTTGTCTGATTCTCACAGTTGTGTGTGGTTTTCCGGCAGCACATGGCCGAACTGTTCACGAGGACTGACAGACTGAAGACTCACTGGTTCTGAAATAAATTTTTAAAAAACACCAAAAAAAAAAACGTCACAGTTGGTGTATCTCGACAGTATAATTTCAAATGAATCAGAAAACATGGGAAAAAGGGTCACACGAACAACTATAACATTTTGAAGATTACAAATCGCGATCTAGAATTGGCGAGAATCGGCCAGTGACCCAAAGTTACAGAGTAAGGACTGAGTGGCTAAACCTTAAAAAATAATCTATTTTAAACTTGCTGATCTGGAGAAACGGGCAGTAATCATAGCCTCCGCAGGCCGTCCTTGGCAGATGAAATTGTTGTCATTAGTGTTCCTCTAAAACATTCATAACTTGACACCTGCGAGAAAGATATGAGCA
>NC_142945.1:27755054-27762554 GCF_046866305.1 Octopus bimaculoides | reverse complement strand
GTGACTAGAACTTCTATTTTTGTAAAGCAGTCTTCAAACTTGCCTACATGATTTGGAGCATCTGGAGGGCAATATGTAGCACATATAACTACATTGAGTTGTCTTATATGTACAATTAGTGTGTCATCTACTGAATTTGAGGGTGACAAAAGGACCTGGGGTGCGAGGTATATATATATATATATATATATATATATATATATATATATATATATATATATATATATATATAAGTTGAAAATGCACTGAGAATAGTTAAAATATTTTTTATTATTATTATATTTAAAGATTTAACCGGTTTCGCAGTTGACACTGATTTTCAAAAATTTGAAATAGAAAGTCGTGTCTTATGTCGCAGCTGTTTTGCTTCTGCCTAATGTTTGAAGCTTGTGGTAGGAGAGTAGACGGAAGTCGTTTGTATGTGGTCCAGTGGATAAAGTTTAGGTTGTTAGCTGTGTAGGTTCCTCATGTTAAGTGACAAAATGAGTTTTGTGTGTGAATAGTTGTTTGTGTATGTACTTTGTTAAAGTTTGTTAAGTCTGGGTTTGTACTTTTGTATGAAAGTATTCTCTTTGTTTATCCCTGCGGTAAGATGAATACTTTCATACAAAAATACAAACCCAGACTTAACAGTCTTTAACAAAGTACATACACAAATAACTGTTCACACACAAAACTCATTCTGCCACTTAACATGAGGAACCGACACAGCTAACACCCTAAACTTTATCCACTGAACTACATACAAACGACTTCTGTCTACTCTCCCACCGGACAGATTAAATTTGAAGTGCTTTGATTGTAACTAAACATGTTCACTCAACCACATCGGCCTTCATTTTAGACCCAAAATATACTGCCATGTGACACTAACGCACGGACGTAGTGGGAAACGTACAGAAGGTTTTAAACTTAATCACGTGTTCATTCTCTACAAACACTTGACAGAAAACATTCAGAGTATTGATTGTTTAGTACAACCCCAGACTTGTCCAGTCAACCGTATCAGCCTTAACTTACGACGTTTAACATTGTCACTTGATACTAACACACAGACGTAGCGAAGAACCTACAAAAATTTAAGACCGGTCATTTGACTATCCTCTACCAATCAAACCCTATTCAAAACATGTACTAATTTGAGCCATGAACTCCCTATAAAAATAGGGAAAGCTTCAAACACTAGTCAGAAGCAAAACAGCTACGACATAAGACACGTCTTTCTATTTCAAATTTTTGAAAATCAGTGTAAACTGTGAAACCAGTTAAATCTTTAAATATAATAAATATTATAACTATTCTCAGTGCATTTTCAACTTCTATTTTTCCTATATATATATATATATATCTATATATATATATATATATATATATATATATATATATATATATATATATATATATATATATATATATATATATATATATATATATATATATATATATATATATATATATATATATATATATATATATATATATATATGTATATAATTTATAGGAACCCCAGTACATTAATTTCTTACATTGGCTCATTGTAGGAAATCAATTTTCCTTTTAATGATACACTGGAAGCATGATAGACAAAGTCGATTTCAGGAAAATTTGAACGCAGAAATGAATAAGATATAACTAAATAATGCAAAGCATGTTTATCCAACGCTCTATTATTCCTGTTCTCCTGCACCCTTAACTTATAATCACGTGTTTACGTCAATAGTATCACATGTTTATAATTTTTGAAGCAAAGTAGTTAAAAACAGATGGTTCAACATGAGAATCTTATCATCGATATAGACTGAAAATTGCGGGTGAAAGTGAATTGTTATTATTTTTCTTTTGTGAAGATTGTGTGTGTTTCTAAGCATAGGAATAAATCGATGGCAAATCACTTCGATTGAGAAATGAAATTGTGCTGCATGATTAGTTCTCGCAGATCTCATTATGATTCGTCCATTGAATGTTAAGTATATATTAGCATTCAAATTGTTTCTGTATTAGTAGAACTATTTATGTACGTTGTGCATCATGTGGTTGAATTTTTTTTTTAAATTATGCATTCGTATAACTAATATTGATTTCAAATTTTGGCACAAGGCTAGCAATTTCGGGCAAGGGATAAGTCGATTACACCGACCTCAGTACTCAACTGGCACTTAATTAATCGACCCTGAAAGGATGAAAAGCAAAGTCAATTTCGGCGGAATTTGAACTTAGAACGTAAGCACGAACGAAATGCCGCTGAGCCCAGCGTACTAACAATTCTGCTAGCTTGCCGCCTTATTCGCACAATTAATATTACATGCCTTCAAGACGGTAAACCATATAGTTGCAAAGCGAACTTCTTAACCTACGCAATCGTATCTAGAATGTTTTAATGAATAATTCTATTTTATAAAATAATAGATGCAGCAGAATAGCTTGTCTTTTAATGCAGTCTTTACGGCTTTCTAATGTTAAAAGAAACCGTACCTCTGGCCCATGACACCATCGTGACACGGGTCGTTGACCATTGTAATTATGAATTTGCAGTACATTGATTTCGTTGACTTATGTACTTAAGAACCAGTACTATTTCACTATAGCAGGGGTTCCAAAAATGGGATCTTCCCTTCCCTGGGGGATGCGAGATGGTACCTCATGAAGTATGACAGGTGGTTAGCGGAGTAGATCATTTATAAAAATCGCCTTTTCAGGATAAAAGGATTAACTAACTCTTAATAATATTTTTGTTCTATTAAATTAAACACGTGAAATCTTTGTTATTCCACAGGCGCAGGCATGGTTTTGTGATTAAGAAACTCGCTTTGCAACCAGGTGGTTTCAGGTTCAGTCTCACTGCGCGGCACCTTGGGCAAGTGTCTATTACTATAATCCCGGACAAATCAGTACATTTTATGTGCGCGTTCGTTGCGCAAACTTTATGAAGCATCTATTCCTGCTTGCTACATGATAGCGTCTTTACATAACACTCTATGTTCCTATCTTTTTCTCCCTTCTCTCGCTAGTTTTCTTTTCCTCTTTCTTTTTCTTCTTCTCTAATGTTCTCTTCCTCTTCCCCATGCTTAATGTTTACTTTCTCTTTCTTTCGTCTGTAACAACTGACCTGTATATGCATACACCAGGAGATTTTGTGCGCGTGCATGTGTGCGTATATATATGTGTGTGTGTGTGTGTGTGTGTGTGTGTGTGTATGTATTTGTATAAATATTTGTCTCGCCTATATATGTCTATATATGTATGCAACTATGTACATGCGTCTGTACGTTTTAGTGTATATATGTATATTATAGAAGGTTTAATACGTGCATATGCTGCTAAATGTTATCCAACGTGAAAATTTTTAATTTTTAATTTTTAAACGGATATAACTTCTAATGTATTAATTGATTTATATTTTACATATAATTATTTACCCTATGTATTTAGACTCTGTCCTTTTATAAGCTTTTTTTATTGAAGGTTTTCTTCGATTTTCTAAGATGATTTTATACTGAATTTTGTTCATTACATGCTTAAGATCTTTAGTTGAAAGGACCAATGAAACAAAACCATTCTCAAATGTGTATCCATTAAACTAATTGTATGTGTTTGCATATAACCTTATTTCTGTTCCATTCTAAATAAAACTATCCGACGAACGGGAACGTGAAACTCTGAGTAACAGCTTTTGTGATATCTTTGCTGTTTTCAATAAAGCATATGTATATATATATACAAAATAAGTTCAATACATTCCGGAATTGTCAAAGACCTGTTTAAATTTTTCTGAAATTGTATGAAGTAAATAAAATAATAATGAATACAAACGTACTTGTATATGATGAACAAAATTAGGAATAACAATGTTTTGTTGTAAAGGTACAAGGCCTGAAATTTTACGGGGAGGGTCTAGTCAATTACATTGACACCATTGCACAACTGGTACTTATTTCATCGACTCCGAAAGGATGAAAGGCAAAATCGACCTCGGCTGAATTTGAACTCACAACATAAGGACGAAATACCGCTAAGTACTTTGCCCGGCGTGGTAACAGTTCTACCAGCTCGCCGCTTTAAAACTAATAACATCCTTTCTACAATAGGCACAAGGCCTGAAATTTTGATGGGAGGAAGCTAGTCGATTACATCGACCCCAGTGCGTCACTGCTACTTATTTTATCGATCCCGAAAGGATGAGAGACAAAGTCAACCTAAGAACGTAAAGACTTGACGAAAAACCATGAAGCATTTCGCCCGGCGTGCTAATGATTCTGCCAGCTCACCGCCTTAAAATTAATAATAATAATAATAATAATAATAATTCCTTCTACTATAAGCACAAAGCCTGGAATTTGTGGGGCAGGAGATAGTCGATCACAACGACCTCAGTACGGCAGAATGTAAAGACGGATAAAATGCCGCTTGCCCGACATTCTATTCTGCCCGCTCGCTGCCTTCTTAATAATGATAATAATAATAGTTTCAAATTTTGTCACAAGGGCAGCAATTTTGAGGGAGGGGGATGAGTTGATTACATCGACTCCAGTGCGTAACTGGTATTCTTTTATCGAACCCGAAAGGATGACAAGCAAGGTCAACCTCGGCAGAATTTGAACTCAGAACGTAGCAGCAGACGAAATACCGCTAAGCATTCTGCTCGGCGTGCTAACGATTCTGCCAGCTCGCCACCTACTACTACTACTACTACTACTGCGACTGCTGGTGCTGTTACTACTACTACTACTACTACTACTACTACTACTACTACTACTATTAATAATAATAATAATAATAATAATAATAATGATAATAATAACAACAACAACAACAATAATAATAACAATAATGATAATAATAACAACAACAACAACAATAATAATAACAATAATGATAATAATAATAAAATAATAATAATAATAATAATAATAACGCAATATAAATAAAATGTCAAATGTTTTGTTGCGCGATTGTTGGTCTACCATGTACTCACACAGACACACACACACACACATGTATATGCGTATGCATGTATGTCTTTGTCCCCACCACACCCCGATTGACAACCGATGTTGGGTTTTTATGTCTCCATAACTTAGTGGTTCGGCAAAATAGACCGATGGAATAGGTACTAAACCTTTAAAAATAAGAATCGGTAGTGAAGGGGATCGCCCCTGCATGGCAGCTGTCCAATGATTGAAACTAGTAAAAGAACTGAAAGAGTACAAGATGTGGTTCAATTTTTTTAAACAAAATAGCTCTTAGAAAACTGATGTTTTCAACTTCAAGTGTGATGTTACTTTTGTAGGCGTCGCGAAAACTAACCAAGCATCCTCTAGGGTTATCTGGTACAGAAAAGGTTGGAAATCGTTGCACAATTCCTTTTAACTTATTTCGGTTATTGGACTGCGGCCATGCTGGAGTATCGCCTTGAACAGTGGAATCGAACAAATCGACCAGAATACTTATCGTCTTTCTTTTCTTTTTTTGTAAGTCTGCAAATTATTTTATCAGTCCCGTTTGCCGAACCGCTAGGTTATGCAGACGTAAACAAAAGCTGATTGCCGAGCAGTGGTTGGGGGGTGGGGCACAAACACAAGCACACACACACACACACACACACACACACACATGTACGACTTCATCCACAGTTTTCGTCTATCAAATTCACTTACAAAGCATTGGTCGGTCCGAGGATTTAGTAGAAGTTACTTCTTGCCCAAGGTGCCGCGCAGTGGGACTGAACCTGAAGCAACGTGGTTGCAAATCGAGCGTCTTAACCCCACAATCATGTTTATATACTGCTTAACAACCGGTGTTGGTTTGTTCACGTCCCCGTAACTTTGCGGTCCGATGAAAGGTTTAGACCGAATATTACCAGACTTAAAATGTAAATACTGAGGTCAATTTCTTCGACTAAAATTCTTCACGGCGGTGCCCCAACATGGCCGTAGTCCAATGACTAAAACAAGCAAAAGATAAAAGATAAAAAATAAAGATATGCATGGCACCATGGTAAGCCAACCAGTCTAGTACCCCTTGCGGCTAACTTTACATTAAGGAGAGGAACGTACAATTTCCTGTAATTCAGGCTGCCTCATGGTCCCAGCAGACAAAATCGAAAAGGCACTGCCCCAGGAGGATGGTGAAGGAAAAGTGCCGAAACAGCCACTCTGACTCACGAGGCATGTCTTGGGCATTTAACCCAGGGGGAGTGCATTCGTCTCAAAACTAACCACAGTTGGATTTTTCCAGAGAGAGAGGGGGCGGGGAAGAAGGAGACAAGAATCAACTCCAGTTCTGGACTGGTAATTTATTTATCGATTCCGATATGATGACACGGAAAGTTGACCATAGTAGAATTTGAACTCGGGCCGAAGGGAGCTAGAGGAATGCAAGTTATACTACCCAACGCTCTTAATAACACTGTCGGTTCACCACCTTAGGCTATCCTGTAATGGCCAACCAACATTGTATACAGTATTATAAACATAACTGTATTATAGGAGTGGCTGTGTGGTAAGTAGCTTGCTTACCAACCACATGGTTCCAGGTTCATTCCCACTGCGTGGCACCTTGGGCAAGTGTCTTCTACTATAGCCTCGGGCCGACCAAAGCCTTATGAGTGGATTTGGTAGACGGAAACTGAATGAAGCCTGTCGTATATATGTATGTATATGTATATGTATGTATGTGTAGATGTTTGTATGTCTGTTTGTTCCCCCAACATCGCTTGACAACCGATGCTGGTGTGTTTATGTCCCCGTAACTTAGCGGTTCGGCAAAAGAACTGTATTATAGGAGTGGCTGTGTGGTAAGTAGCTTGCTTACCAATCACATGGTTCCGGGTTCATTCCCACTGCGTGGCACCTTGGGCAAGTATCTTCTACTATAGCTTCGGGCCGACCCAAAGCCTTATGAATGGATTTGGTAGACGGAAACTGAAAGAAGCCTGTCGTATATATGTATGTATATGTATATGTATGTATGTATGTATGTATATGTATATGTATGTATGTATGTATGTATGTATGTATGTATGTATGTATGTGTATATGTGTATATGTTTGTATGTCTGTTTGTCCCCCCAACATCGCTTGACAACCGGTGCTGGTGTGTTTATGTCCCCGTAACTTAGCGGTTCGGCAAAAGAGACCGATAGAATAAGTACTAGGCATCCAAGGAATAAGTCCTGGGGTCGATTTGCTCGACTAAAGGCGGTGTTCCAGCATGGCCGCAGTCAAATGACAAGTAAAAGAGTATAACTTATAACTATGTTTATAACACACACACACACACACACACACATACATATTTGTATGTGTGTGTGTGTGTATATGTGCATATGTATAGCGTGTTCTAACAGCAACTCACTAGACTATGTTTATAGCACTATATATTTATGTATGTATGCATTTATGTATGTATGGATATATGTACGTGTGCATGTGTGTGGTATACATGTGTCTACATGTATATGTATATACACATATGCGCGCGAGTCTGTGAATGTATGCATGT
>NC_142945.1:27710054-27750054 GCF_046866305.1 Octopus bimaculoides | reverse complement strand
AGGCGGTTCTATAAAGACTTCCAAATGCAATTCGGATAATCGCTCAAGAAATACAATTGTTGGGAACGACTGATAAATCTGGGACATTGAGATGACAATCTAAAGCAAAGGAAATGTAGAATCTAATATAACAACTTCAAACTGACTACCATATTTCCCGCCATCTTAGTGGATGCCGGCTGCTGAAAGCACGTGCTGATGTTACCAGACTGTGTCTCAGTACTTCACAAATAAGAATAAACAAATAAAGCAACTTCACAATCAATTGATTTACAATAAAGTAATCGAACACGAGATATCCTCACTTTTTCTTCAATTTATTTATTTATTTATTTTGTTTTAAAGATTTAATACCTGAGTTCATTGACTCCGTTTTCTTATTAACTCGAATGTTTCCTTTTTACAGTTTTGGATACAAAAGTAGAGTATTATAAGCAAGTTTTGTTTTAATGAAAATATTTTGATAAAAATCAATTGTATGTTTATTCTTTGAATATTTCATAAGGGGAAGTCCATCTGGTATAAATAGAATTTACATATATGTATATGCCTATGAACATGTGGTGTGTGTGTGTGTGTGTGTGTGCTCTTTACTCTTTTACTTCTTTCAGTCATTAGATCACGGTCATGCTGGGACTACCTAATACTTAATTTTGAGTCTGATACTTGTTCTGTCAATCTCTTTTTGCTGAGCCGCTAGTTACGAGGACACAAACAAACCAATATTGGTTGTCAAAGAGTGAGAGACAAACACAAGCGCACGCACTCACATACACACAGGCACACACATATATGCACACCACACACACGCATACACAAACACACACACACACATATATATATACACACATATACATACACACACTAGCACGCAAACACACTTATGTCCGCATATACAATATGTGCGTGTATGCATATGTGTATTTGTGTACACATAAACTAAATTTCCTCCCCTCCTCTCTCCACACGTGCACTAGGAATAACAATACGTATTCACACATGCATATGCACACGCACACACACACGCGCGCGCGCGCACACACACACACACGTATGAAAATGGTTCATTTAACATTGAACTCATTTCACTGAGATGAATATGCCGTATGAAGGTAGTTGTATCACATTGTAATCAGAGATAGCTATTGGAATCAACTGATCGTTCTGAATAAAGTCTGTATTGTAAGTAAAGACTGAGTCGTGAATTTTGTTTTCTTTGATTGGACAGGTAATGGTTTGCCGCATGACAACGGTTTCGGTGATGTTGAAGAAAACTTTGACAACTTCTTTAGTTGCAGCGGACGAAATGCCGCTAAGCATTTTGCCCGTCGCCTTAACGATTCTACCAGCTCGCTGCCTTGATAGTATATTGTAATATTACAAACTGATGAAATGAGATTAAATGTAAAAGGACATGTGTGTGTGTGTTTGATCACTACGGTGACTCTACCATGATGCACATAGAAATGTGTGTGTGTGTATTTCAAATACGAAAATTTTATGTTATTAGATTTATTTTCATAGCTAGATCTATCTTCATAGTATCTGTGTGTGTGTGTGTGTGTGTGTGTGTGTGTGTGTGTGTGTGTGTGTGTGTGTGTGTGTGTGTGTATGCGTGTGTGATTTTAAGATATGGCAATACAGTTAGACTGCACACACCTGATGAGTCCTAATATGACTGGAACATGTCCGGGACTGTCACCATACTGCCAGAAACAAGACTAATTCTCCATTACGTTCTAATATTAATTCATTTTAATCCTGGAGCTGTTCACCATAGCCTTCTTGACCAAAAAATCAGTCATTAAAATGGTTTTTAATCCATTACTAAGGTTAGAAATTCATTTAACTAAAAACCCTCGCCTTACATATTGACTATGTACATAGCATGGCCGAATGGTTAAGAAGTTCACTTTGCAATCACCAGGTTCCGGGTTCGATCCCACTGCTTGATATTTTGAGCAAGTGCCTTTTAACATAGCCTCAGGTAGGGTCTAATTCTTGTGAATGAAATCGGGTGGATGGAAACTCTGTGAAATCCCGTCGGATGGATTGTACCTATGTCATACTGATTCCGTCAGCTGCGGAATATTAGCCACTTATCCGTTAATTCAATGAACAGGTAGTTCAGTGGGTCGAAAAACTTATTCTCATTGTTTGCGAATCCATTTCACTAAGGTATGGTGGTCGCTCTATGCAGAACAGGTGTTAAACAATTAAACGAGGTTTCAGAACGGTTTCTTTTATTGAACTTTTCAGGTAAAGTTGTGTCCACGGCTCCAGAACCTAACGAGACAGAAGAAAACTCTGATTCAATGTGGGATGTTGACGCTGAAGTGATAATCATTTGGGTCACCGGAGTGATTGTATTGATCACTCTTTTAACAATGCTTATCTGTTTCTTGGCTACTCGTAGAAAACAAGAACGTACAGAAGATTCGCCAATTCGAACCAGGTAAATAGACGATGGTGTCATTGAGTCTCTTTAATGTATGGTTTAAAGCAGTGCTTCTCGACCATTTTTCTTCTTTTTTTTTATCTATGGATCCCTTTGATTACTATTCTGTCCTGGTGAACCCCTTTCGCCATTCAGTGTTTAAAAACTACTTTTATAGATACTTCTTTCAAAATTCCTATTTTGTTTTTCATACATTAACTCGTGTAGATTGAACTATGTAAAATGTTTGCTAAAGAAACCTGTTTCTTGCAATAAATGCATCTAAAGTAAAAAAAAATTTCATGGACCCTTAATAAACTGCTGCGGATCCCGAATTTGCTATTTTGCTTGCGTGGACCCCGCAAAATCTTATATTGACTCCTTAAGGTCATATGGACCCTGGTTGAGAATCACCGGTTTAAAGTATGTATCTGTTCCCTAAACTATGAACTTATTTCTTTACGGTAAGGATGTTGAGGATAAGGAGGAGAAAGAAATGCAGGAAAAAGAAAGGAAGGGAGGTGAATCATTTCAGTTCATGATACGTGAAATAAATGATAAACTTTAAAACATTTTGCAAACGTTCTAGCAATTATTTATTAATAATTGTATTTATTTTTTCCTTGTCAAATAAAATACGTGTTTGGTTACTGGAACAACATGACAATGAAAGTGAATCAGTTGTCGTGTTCCAAGTTTGCCACTCAAGATCAGTGGCTTTCATGTGGTGCAATATAATATGTACATGCTACATACACACACACATACACACACGCCTTTAGTCGAACAAATCAACCCCAGGACTTATTCTTTGTAAGTCTAGTACTTATTCTATCGGTTCTTTTCCCAAACTGCTAAGTTGCGGGGACGTAAACACACCAACATCGGTTATGAAGTTATGGGGTGGGGACAAACACAGGCACAAAAATACATACATATATATATATAAATGACGGGCTTCTTTCAATTTCCGTCTACCAAATCCACCCACAAGGCTTTGGTCAACCCAAGGCTATAGTAGAAGACACTTGCCCAATGTGTCACGCAGTGAAACTGAACCCGGGACCATGTGGTTGAGAAGCAAGCTTCTTACCACACAGACATTCCTGTGCCTATATATATATATTGTATTGTTTCTCCTTCTTATCGAAAACCCTTAAAATAATCTGTAAGCATTTAAACGTTTGTGTAAATGCAGGCAGAGGGAGAGAAAGAGAAAGAGAGTGAAGGAGAGGGAGAGAGTGAATTCGAGAGAGAGAAGGGGAGAGAGAGAGAGAGAGAGAGCGAGAGAGGCGAGTTTGGGGTTTACCTAATCAATGCAATAAGCCAATAACACTGATCTGCACAACTGAATTGTAGTTCGTTTAATTTCTACAGATCTCGCAATGAAGAGGCAGTAAACCCAGGAAGGAGTGGAATAGGGATCAGTTGTGCCACTGGCGATGGCGTCGGCGGCGTTGGAGGTGAAAATCCAGCTTACACAAGGAACAGCGATGAACTAAACGGCCTGTTTAATATATATCATCCTCGAATGGTCAATTCGTTGCCCCATATGCATAGTCCAGTCTCGAACCAGGGTGGACAGCAATGGAATTCTTCGTCACAGACACAAGCTGCTAATCTGCCAGATGCTGACGGAGGCTTTCAGCAAATATCTCTTCCACCGAGCCACATAACAGAAGCCAGTCCAAGTTATTACCCCGGTCCGCCACCACCATCTCCACCACCTCTTCTCTTGACACGGAGCAATGCAAACGTCTCGTCACGTGACTACATGCGCAATGAAGACTACGTGCTTGACCCTTACTTTCTAGCTTCAGCTCCTCCACCTTATACACGTTATGCTGAAGACTACCACCCAACTAGCCCAGCAGATGCATCCTGCTCTTTACCAGTTAGAAATGAACGGTCATACAGGTAAGTTATTGTTAATATATTTAACAGAGAAGGAGGATGAGAATTAAAATGTTAATTAGGAATAATTATGTGATCATAAAACGATATATTTAACACAGGTAATGGGGATGAGGATTAAAACGCTAATTAGGAATAATTATGTGATATTAAAAAACGATATTTGTCCATGACTAACAACATTAGCTTCAGTTTCCGGCAAGTTCAGAAGACCACTTTGAACATATTTCCGCCTTATTCTGACTTCATCGCAAAGAATAATTACCATCAATTAGTTTCTGTATAGTAACAAGTTAGTGCTGCAGGGCCTGGACAATGTTTTCTAATTGAAATAATTATGTTAAATATAGTGTTATTCTATTGGTAACATTTGCAGCTCCAAGAACGAGAGTCTACAGAGATCTTGAAAGCCTACAGTCTCCGCACAACAAAATTCAAAAACCATTTAAATCGATCTAAACTCATTACCGCCTGTTACTATTGTTAGTTAATATAGTCTCATTACATATACTTTCTTACTGCAGAACCCTCAAGGTATTTAATCATGCGATCAAGCGATATGCTGGAAATACCAGCCAAATCCCCTTTACATCACACCCTACCATCTTAAATATGGAAAGGACACATTAGATAATATAGTCTTAGATACTCCTAGGAATACTGGATGAATACGGATGGAATGCTTTTTGTTTCATAACGTTATAATTGTAATATATAACATCTTGCGAATCAGCTGTCATGTGTGTTTTTTTATACATATATTTCCAGAGTGGCGTATGATTACTTCTGAGCTGGAGCAACCACTGACACCAGCCTTTCATTTAAACGACTGTCTTAAATCCCAAGTGCCTTCATATCTCTCATTCAGCGGTTAAAACATCGTGTTCAACTATATCCATGCGAAATCACATACAAAGACAACCTGTCTGAAAAATACTAGACAATGGACGACACTTCATCGAGCTATGGTACCCTCTCTATTGATGCATTTTAGGTAGAAATAACGAGTGAAAAATCAGCGATGAACTATCTGTAACTTTTTTACTTTTCTGTATATTTGTTTGCTTTTCTCCGAAAGAATTTATAACAATTCCATTTTATTTTATTATCATTTTCTACTGTTCTACTGTTTAATTTATTATTTTGATAATTTTAATATCGTGCACCCGATCAGCTTGAGTCAATAACTCAAAAAAATTTTCTTTTCTTTTCTTTTTCCCTTCCATTACTGTGAAACTTCTAAAAAATCATTTCATTTCATTTTATTGCATTGGGTAATCAGATAAATTCGTTCCTCTTTTTTTTTTTTTTTTTTTTTATAATCCTTATTTTTCATCAACAATTTCACCAAATCAGTCGATAATATATTCTCCTTCATTGTCCATGATTTCTTGCCAATGTTGCGCTAGATTGTTAATGCCATTGACAGTTGAAATCATTGGGTCTTGACTCGAAGTATTCATCGAGTCACGTTTTCAACTCCACATTGTTGTTGAACGAAACGCCTCGCAGACTGTTGGAGAGTGGCCAGAAAAGGAGATAATCTCCTGGAAGTGTTAATACCATCACTGTGCAGTTCATTCAGTAATAATGCTTTTTCTATGGACAGCACAAATGTCTCGAGGTGGTTTGGCAACTTTGGAACCTGGACTGAAAGCGAAAAGAAGCAGGTGTCGAAAATGCTCTTTTTCTCTTCTACTTGAAACTGCATCGTCATATGTCAGAAAAAAAGTAAAATTTATTTAAATTTCAAAAACGATAAACAAAAGTTGTAGAGGAAGAATAGAGCCACATAAAAAATGCCATAAAACACTACAATAAAGACATTTTTCATGTTAATTTAAATAACACTAGAAAGAAACAAATACATTTTTCCGACAACCCAAAAAGCAAAACAAATGTGCCTTCATCTATAATTATGTCTATGTCTAGCATTTTATATCATTGGTAACCAAAGCTGTTATGGTGTCATGTGACCACTTACACCATAATAACATGGATGAGTGAATGGGTTTGCTTAGAACTGTAAATAACCGAGAATGAGACGAAACTCTTAACGATGTCGGAATGGTACGTTATTTTTGAATTTATATTTTCTAAAAGATCAACTTTACCTTCCAATCCACCCCAACTCCCCAGTGATTAACACTAGTAATATAGTGTAGTAGATTCGATTGTCTATGCTTCGACCAAAGATGATTAAGAGTTAAAAAAATAATGAAAGGTCCTTTTTTTTTTTTTTTTTTTTTTTTTACAATTAGAAGCACCGTAGCCGATTGGGTATTGCATCAGATTTTGATTTCCCGATCGTCTGTTCGCATATCGATACTGATGACCCTCTTTCTTCCCTTTGAAATCCTATGATTTAACTCCGACAGAGTAAAAGATTAATGTTTCTTTATAGATACAGATATCACAGTGATTTGTTCGGGATTTATCATATATGACGACAGCCGCTTGTCGTTCATTCCCCAGTACGTGGTGTAAACGAAACATATTTACCAACAACTGGAGAATGTAAGACATTTCAAACCGTATTCTTTGAAAGCAATAAAACTTATTCACAATAGCAATAAATTCCTCTCGAACTTTTACCCACCGATTATACATTACAACGTCGTTGCTCAAAGCTTAAAACCTAAATAATTCAACGTCTTCCTGAAATTCTGTATATGGTGTCACATTTGCAGTTAACAATTATCATTTTTTATCTTTACTTCTTTTTTTTTTCGTATATATTGATGGTCTTGTGGTGTTCCGTGTGCTGTATGTATGTACCGTAAGTCTCTCCTACAAAAATTGTAAAAATAAAACGAAATGTATACGATGTTTTATATTGCATGATATAATGATATAAAGCTATATAAAATAGTTTCAAAAGTGTGTGTGTGTATGTATGCACATATATATATATACATAAATACACACACACACACACACACACACACACACACACACACATATATATATATATATATATATCAATGTGTGCATGTATCAAAGTTGTTTAGGCAATAACGTCCTGAGTTATTCCTATTAACATAGTCCCAGAAAAAAAACAATGCACAACATAGTGTTGGATCAAAACTTTACAGATTCAAATGTACAATCCCGTATTTATCATTGCGGTAATGTCTTTTTAAAGAAGGACATCGAATCCTGTTACCTACAATGGTCTAGAGAAGGGTCACTTGGCAGATTCACCGTGGTGCAGAGTTTAAAGCGAAACTCTCTTCAAAGAAATGAAGAGCATTGACAGAATATTTTGTTTGCATCTATTTGAGGTAGAGTAGTAGAAAAACTGCTCGGTTTAGTAATCATAATGTCCCTCAGCGCGCCCAGATAAATAAAATTGTTTCATTTCAAAAACTCGCCTCGGTAATCTGGTATAATACTCTTCATTGACAGTGCGACCCTTTTCAAGATAGTCAATATACACAATGCCTTTCGCATCCCAAAAAACTGAGGCGATCACCTTCCCTGCAGATGAAACCACCTTGCCCTTCTTTGGAGCAGGTGAGGAGGGGTGTTTCCACTGCATGAATTGTCTCTTTGTCGTTGGCTCAAAGTGATGAAGCCAACGCTTATCCTGGCTTAGGACCCAACACTCAACCTGGCTTAGGAAACACTCAAGGAAACCAGCTGGAGCGGCCTCAAACAGTGTCAACTTTTCCCGTGATGTGATCAATCTGATGCGCTTTTGATCAGGTGTCAGAAGACATGGCACCCTCCGAGCAGAAACCTTCGTCATGCCAAGTTCATTGTGCAGAATATTCTCAACTCTCTCGCGGGAAATGCTAATAGCATTGGCTATTTGATTTATAGTCAATCGCCAGTCATCCATCACCAGGTGGTGAAAAGGATCAATGCTTTCCTTGGTTATGGCAGTTGCAGGACGTTCAATCTTTGGGTCATCTTGAAGACTCTCCCTTCCCCTCCTAAATTCAGCTGTTCATTTTCGCACTGCTGATAAAGCTGGAGAGTCATCCCCTAATGTAGCAACCCTCTCAGCATGAATGTCCTTGGAGGTTAAAGCTTTTTTCTGCAGGTACTTGATAACACCACGATGCCAAATTTTGTCTATTTCCAAGAGAAGTCGCTACTAGTTAGTTTTGAAGTC
The DNA here is from genome assembly GCF_046866305.1 of Octopus bimaculoides. Taxonomy (NCBI): domain Eukaryota; kingdom Metazoa; phylum Mollusca; class Cephalopoda; order Octopoda; family Octopodidae; genus Octopus; species Octopus bimaculoides. Next base: position 27,741,583 of record NC_142945.1, on the reverse strand, counting down.
TTTTATCGGTCAGATGCCAGTTTACCTAGAAAGAACCAATATAGTTACTAATAAGAGGAGTTGACGTAAATGCATGCAAGATTTTACAGATCTAGTATCACTCCTTCATAGTCAGCCTATGATCTTTTCATTCCACCCTCGTAGAATATAAATATTAATGATTACAAAAAAATTGATTTGAAGAATATTTAATACGCTTATAATGAGATATAAGATACTTTTAAAATATTGGAGAGACTTATGTATCGAAGCGAAAAAGGAGGAAAATGAACGTATGTATGTATGTATATATGTATATGTATGTATATATATATGTATGTATGTATGTATGTATGTATATATATATATATATATATATATATATATATATATATATATATATATATATATATATATATATATATATATATATATATATATATATTGGATTGAAGAATAATTCACGAGCGCATGGTCTTTCGCAGAGTCGCTTGTTTGTCGGGGCTGATCCATTCTTTTTGCTGCTTCATATTGACGTAAAAGCACCATTTTTCATAGCCAGTGACAATGCGGTAAAGAAAATGCTGACTGTGACCATGTTGAGAGATATCGAGCGAGCAAACTGGCAACGATTGTGGAGCGTTGATTTTTGTTGTTTTCGCTCAAAGTGTGTGGCATCCAAGCGCCGAGTTTTTAAACCTTGCCCATTGAGTGAAGGTGGTTCACTACAGTTTTTTTTTTTTAAATCAGAATCCATCTGCTCCATCAATTCTCTGGTTGTTTGGTGATGATTTTCCCGAAGACGTTGATTCAATCGCTCTTCGTCGAACTCAGTTAGTCAATCGGTGTGTGATCCGTCCTTGAGGTCAAAAGTCCCATTTTTGATGCACGGAAACTAACGGTGAGCGCTACTTTAAGGCATTGCTCCTTCTCCAAACACAGCACAAATCTCACGAGCAGCTTTGGCGGCCTTAATACCTCGATTAAATGCAAAAAGCAAATAGTGTCGAAAATACTCGGTTTTGTCCATTTGACATTCCATTTAAATGATCTGAAAATACAAATTAAAAAGTCAAAACACTATCTTGTAGAGCAAAAATATTCTCTTTTAAATAACATAAAACATTTTGCCAATGTGTTTTATTTCTGCGTGCATTTTGAAATATGAAAAAAACGCTCATAAATTATTCCTGAACACAACACATACATACATATATATATATATATATATATATATATATATATATATATATATATATATATATATATATATATATATATATATATATATATATATATATATATATATATACATATATATAAACGTGTGTGTAAGTGTCCGTGTGTATTTACTCAATGATTTCCTCGTATATGTATTTGACACGTCAGCCTTTAAATGTAACATATTTTGTTGTATACACTCACTATCCAAAAAATGCAAACTTTGAATACGAATATCTTTTACTTTGTATTTTGCCTTCCATATCTTCTACCTGTTTTATATTTTACAATTTATCTTATTCATTCAAAAAAAATGTGTCGGCTTCTCAGTATTTTTCATCCTTGACATCAAACCTAAAAACATTGTCGACTGTTTCAGTCCTTGGTATTAATATTTGTTTTCCTTCAACAATTTAATCAGTGTATATTCTTCCAGATGTTTCAGGAATTATATATTTTGCACTCTCATTGTATTCACATATTGTCTAACTTGTCCCCCTTCACAGAAATACATTAATCGTCTTAAATTGAGAAAAACTTACTCTACTCATTATGCAACGAAGCCTTTTTGCTACTAATCAAATGTTAATCATCTTTGACTATGTCATTTGCTTTTTTTCATCATAATGTTTATTCGGTGCTTAATTGTTATATTTTGTAAGAAAGGTGCCTTACACACACACACACACACACACACACACACACACACACACACACACACACACACACACACACACACACACACATGTATATCCCATGTTCAGAAAATAACAAACCTCTAGCAGACACCTGTTTTAATGCCAACAATATGTAATGTCCCTCAATCGTCTTCCATTAATAATTTGATTTTGAATAGATTCATCCAATATTCATTTCTAAAAAACAACATGATTTTTACATTTCATATAAAGCACAATATCTGCGTGTGTGTGTGTGTGTGTGTGTGTGTGTGTGTGTGTGTGTGTGTGTGTGTGTGTTCGTGTGATTGTCAGAAGGCTTATATGTTCGTGCCTTATAACATTTTACATAGATAATAATGTTTACTACTTTCGCTCCCTATCTTTGACCATGTATAATACGATGTGCATTCCAGAAGTTTTGAAACTTTGTCAGGGGAGACATTTATTAATTTCAAAGAAGTACCATACAAAACTCTAATCTCCTTCAAAGAAGAGTCCTCTGACTTAATGAGCTTGTTGTAGCACTCCATCCACTTTGTGAAGACCCCATGGAAGTCCTTCAAAGTGAAGGTACCCAGGACCCTCGTAAAACTGCCTCCTTCATTTTCTCAATGTCTCCAAAACGACTTCCCCTTAGTTCTTCAGCTTGGGGACAAATTAAAGTCATAGGAAACAGGATCTGGACTGTATAGAGGGTGAGGGACAGCTTTAATGTCCATCTCTCTCAAGTAGTTGATTGCCATGATGGAATTGTGGACTGGTGCAGTGGCCACCTATTCGAAAGGAAGAGCTCTGGCCTTTTGTGACGAAATCTCTTCCTGAACAATCTCGAAACCTCTACAAAGTATTCTGTTGATCGTCTGGCTAGAGGGAACCTAGTGGGTGTAGATGACGTCCTTACTATCGGAAAAGGAGATCATGATGAACTTCCCTGACCTTCTTGGGCCTGGGGGAGACAGGTTGTTTCATTAGTTACTCTATCTCTTGGGCTCCGGATCATAACAGTAGATCCAGCTTTCGTCACAAGTCACCTGACACTGCAAGTTCTCTAGTCGTGATATTTGAGTTTTCTTCGATTTTTACCTTCAAAACATCTTCATCCAACTTTGAAGGTCTTCCACTGCGACTGTCATCTTCCAAGCTAAACTCTCCAGCTTTAAATTTTGCAAACCTCTTTTGAACAGTTGATTCACCTACAGCATCATCACTTACTTTCTACTTATTTTGTTTCATTTTATTTTATTTCATGCAGTTTATCTTTATAGTTTGTTTTTGCCATCATAGGTAAAACCTTGCTGGAACAGTCTTTGCTATTTCATCTCATTTCGTTTATTTATGATTTATTTTTTTAATTTATGAACGATTATATTAATATAATCGCTCATGCTATATTTTTTGTTTTGTTCTATTTTATTTTATTTATATCATTTTATGTAATTGTTCATTTAAACTTTTTTGTTTTGTTCTAATTAATATTTTATTATACAGTCGTTTATATTTTGTTCTATTTTATTTTATTTCATACAGCATGTTCATATATTTACCTCTTTTCTTTGTTCATATTTATTTTCTATTTCCTACCATATCATACATTATATAAATACGCACATATGCACGCACGCACACGCACACACACACACACACACACACACACACACACACACACACACACACATTTAACACTAAACATAATCTCAACAAGCTCATCTAATGACCAGCTATTCTTTGGTACATTTTAAAACGAAATATTCATCGAAACACTGAATCAAATCAAGCAGTACTTATTATCTAATTTGGATGTATTTAGTACTTTCATATAAACTGTTATAACTTAAGATATTTCGAATACAAGCCGTTGATACATGAACGTAAAATGCTTACTGTCAAACGAAATGTTTTGATATTTGCGATCAGAGTTCAAATTCTGCCGTAATCAACTTCGTCTTCGAGGAAATTCGTAGAGGTAATTTACTTCAGTTGAATCAAAGCAACTTTACCCCCAGCCACTTGATTAAAAGAAAATGTCAAATCTTAAGATAATTATTTAATGTGCCCCATCTGCAAATCAATGTTAGTGACCGTTCAAGGTGAAAGACGCTCTGAATGCCTAACATCTTGAACCGAAATTCTTCTGGCTTTGAAACATGCTTGATACTCAAAAAAACTGTGCTCGACCTAAAAACTGTTCGCCAAAATCTTACCGATGCATGTCGAAGTAGTAACAGATTTATCGGCTGAGTTTCATGCAAAATTTGGCGCATAATTTTAATTTGTCAGCTGTTGTAAAAGTCACAAAATCGCTTTAACACATCATTTTCTAAAATCTAGTTTAAAAATCGAATACGAATAGCAAGTATAAAACTGATTTTGTAGGCGGCTATTAGTGATCGTCATTCCCTTTCGTAGCATCCATGGCACGTATAGTCAGGAAACTTTTGGTAGCAGCCTCGTTTGTGTGGTGCGTGTGTGTAGAAAAGTTATATATTGTGTGCATGTAAAACATTGTGTGATATATGTTTTGAACATTTGATATATGTATGATATTTCTATAAAACATTTTATGTGTATGTGTGTGTGTGTGTGTGTGTGTGTGTGCAGTATGTGTAGAACATTTAATATGTATATGTATATATATGCAAGATGTATATTATATTTTCGATGGATCTGTACGTAATATGTCTAAAAATTCTATATTAGATTATAAATAGATCTATTTCATATAAACGACAATTATTTTTGAGATTATGCTCACTTTGTTGTCTGGTTTTAAATATAATTACCACAGTTATTTTGTTTCACAAATTTTCCCTATTGCCGTTTACTTTTTGAGATGTTCACTATATCTGTTCACTATATCTGTTTAACTCAACAAACGTTTACTATTGGTATTCAGTTTCAAAGATGCTCACTATTCGGTTGTACATATTCGGTTTCACATGCTTTTGATGTTTAGTTTTTTTTACACGTTCACTATTGATGTTTAGTTTTTTACATGTTCACTGTTTATGTTTACCTTAGTATACAGTCACCATTGATGCTCAGTTCCATCTATGTTTACATCTGATGTTTATTTTCGCACACGTTCACCATTGCTGTTTAGTGTTGCACATGTTCACCATTGATGTTTAGTGTTGCACACGTTCAGTATTGATGTTTAGTTGTTTACATATTCACTGTTTATGTTTACCTTAGTATACATTCACCATTGATGTTCAGTTCCATCTATGTTTACATTTGATGTTTATTTTCGCACACGTTCACCATTGCTGTTTAGTGTTGCACATGTTCACCATTGATGTTTAGTGTTGCACACGTTCACTATTGATGTTTAGTTCCGTACTCGTTCATTATTAATATTTGTTTCCGTACATGTTCATTATTGACATTATTTTCGCACACGTTCACTACAGATATTTAGTTTCGTACACGTTCACTGTTGTTGTTTAGTTTCGCACACGTTCACTGTTTATGTTCTGTTGCACCCACGTTCACTATTGATGTACGCACATGTTCGCCTTGTTCGTTTACTTCTTCACATGTTCACTATTGCTCTTCAGTTTCACACACGATCATTACTGATGTTTAGCTTTTGCACACGTTCAGTATTCATATTCAGTTTTGCACACGTTGTCTATTCATGTTCAGTTTTGCACACGTTCACTGTTGATGTTCACTTTTGCACACAATCTATTAATGCTCACTTTTTGCACACATTCTATTGATGTTCACTTTTGCACACGTTCACTACATTTTTTTGTTTCGATCATGTTCACCACTAATGTTTAGTTTCTCACACGTTCACTATTGTTATTTGGCTTCGACAACGTTCACTGCTGGCGTTCCGTTGCGCACGCATTCACTACTGACGTTTAGTTTTGCACACATTCACTATTGATGTTTAGTTTTGCACACGTTCAGCATTTATGTTCAGTTTTGCTCACGTTATATTGATGTTCACTTTTGCACACATTCTATTGATGTTCACTTTTGCACACAGTGTATTGATGTTCACTTTTGCACACATTGTATTGATGTTCACTTTTGCACACATTGTATTGATGTTCACTTTTGCACACATTCACTACAGACATTCAGTTACGCCCATGTTCACTATCAATTTTTACTTTCACATACGTTCACTATTGTTATTTACTTTCGACAACGTTCACTGCTGGCGTTCCGTTGCGCACACGTTCACCATTGATGTTTAGTTTTGTACACATTCACTAGTAATGTTTACTTTTGCACGCGTTCAATATTCATGTTCAGTTTTGCACACGTTCTATTGATGTTCACTTTTTCACACATTCACTATAGACATTTAGTTTTGCACATGCTGACTATTAATGGTTACATTTGCTCCCGTTTAGTTTCGACAACGTGCACCGTGCGCATACGTTCACTATTGCGGTCTACTTCCGTATAGGTTCACTATTGCTGTTTAGTTCCAAATACATTAATTTAAGATGTTTACTTTTGCACACATCTACTATTTATGGCTTTTTTTTTTTTGCACAATTCTCTCATGAATTTTAGTTTTGCACAATTCACTACTAGTTTTTAGTTTTGAGCACGTTCACTATTCATGGTTACTTTCTCACACTTTTACTATTAGTATTTAGTTCCATAAACGTTCATTATTGATGTTTAATTTTGTACACGTTCAGTATTCATGTTCAATTTTGCACACATTGTATACTGATGCTCACTTTTGCACATATTGACTCACTTTCACTATAGATATTTATTTTTGCACAGGTCCACGTTTGATATTCACTTCTACACGCGTTCACTATTGAAGTTTATTTCCGCATATGTTTACTATCGCTGTTAAGTTTCGTTCACGTTCACTGTTGACGTTCTGTTTCTCACGTTCACTATTGATGTTTACTTCCGTAGATGCACTACTATTTTTTAGTTTCAGATACGTTAACTATTGATGTTTAATTCTGCATACGTTCACCGCTGATGTTCAGTTTTGTACACATTTACTATTGATGTTTTGTTTCGCACCCGTTCATTATTGATTTCTAGTTTTGAACACGTTCACTACTGATTTTTAGTTTCCACACGTTCACTATTTACTCTCGCACACTGTCACCGTTGATATTTAGTTTTGCACACGTTCACTATTGAAGTTTTACTTTCTCAGACGTTCATTATTGAAGCTTATCTTTACATGCGATCATCATTGATGTTTACATAAGCTCATGTTTTGTGTTCAATTTCACATAAGTTCATTCTCCGCGTTTAGTTTTACATGCTCTGTGTCTGACACGTTTTGTTTTACGCACTTCACTTTTGATCTTTTGTTGCATAAACATTTAAAGAATTTTCTTCATTTTTACACACATTCACTTTTGATATTTACTTTCACAAACGTTCTCTACTGATGCTTACTTTTCATGTGTAATTTCTTTCTCTGAGATCTTCGCTACTAATTATCTTCACGATTATTATTAATACAAGATCTTTCAGTCTTCCACATCCTGGCATTTTTCAATATATAAATACAGAAAAAAAATCTTTCAGTTTCATTTTATTGTCAACTATTGTCGATTACCATTTATGCCTGAGAAACAAAATCTTTCAATTTCATTTCTTTCCTTTATTTCATTTATTTTTATATACCTACAACGAAGGATCAATCCAAATTTCTGTAATATATAATTTCATAATCTAATAGATAATTTGTTTGAGTTTAATCACTCTTTTCCATTGTATTTACTATTTTGCCTAAATCATCGTCTTCGACTCCAGAAAGTGTCTTCCAGATATGTTAACTCAAATATCACATTGTTAAGCACCTTTGTGCACGTTAGAATATTCTCTGTTGGATAAAAGAATCTCATAAGTAAGGCTTTGTCGTTTTGGTCTGAGTATAAAAAACATTGTGAGAGGGAGGTATCAGCTGTCTCAATTCACCACCGAAAATACAAACCGATGTATTCAAATTGATTCCAATTTCAATATATACGCCTTTACATTAATTACGTTGCAGTTCGAATCTCAGGTGCATATAAAATTATTATTTGCCCATTTTAGATGATGGAAAACTAGCATTTTAATAAGTTTATTCATTCTAGTTCGATTCACTTTCAATCTTTACATTTTGTTTTATAAATATTTACTAATGGTATTTAGTTTCACAAGTGTTCACAAAGATTAATTAGTGCGGAAGATGTCTATCTTTTTTCCGATCAAGATATTGCTGTAGAAATGTCAGTGTGTGTGTGTATGGATGGATGATGTGAACATATATGTGTACATACATATAGACACACACACACACACACACACACACACACACACACACACACACACATATACCCTCACACTATCTGAAGGCATCATGAGATATTACACAGGCATGACAGCCAGTGATTGCAACTGAAAATGCACGCAACGTGTGCATTTCTTCAAGTTTAGGAATCAAGAGAACGAGTTACTCAACATCACTTGGAAAATTCTTGACACATATATATTTATACATGTATGTATATGTGCATGCGTGTGTGTGTGTGTGTGTGTGTACAGGGTGTTCGGGCTAAATTTAACAGTTTGCACAAAAGAAAACTCCCCAAACAACAAAACACAGTATCTCATCAAAAAATAAGAGTATTTAAAAAACAAATCTAAAAATATCAACTAGATTATAGCTGGGAGATAACAGTTTACTCAAAGCTGCTTCCATCAGGGCCTCAAGATAGCACCAAAACCTGGCGCATTCGTTCTTTACTGTATCCCTGGGAAGATCTTTGAACACCTCCTTGATCTTAGTCATCGGTTCAGCCTTGGTGCTGCAGGCAGAGCGGTTGGTGTCTTTCTCAACCGCGTCTCACACATAGGAATCATGGAATTAGGAGGCCAGAAATTAGGGTTGATGAAGTCATCAAGCAGTTATCCTTGGCTTTGGCTGTCAGAATGTGTCCCTTGCGCCTCTTGTACGAGTGGTAGCGATTCCAACAGCCATCTCTCTCGCCAAATCACGGATTCTCTTTCTCGCATTCGTCCTGCAGTTGTTGGCTGAATGTCGGCGTGCAGACGCTGTCAGAACGGTTGTTGTGTTCCTTCTTGCTGATCACGGCTTCGCAGTCTCCATCGCAACATTCCATGTCACGTTTTACAGCCTTTATGGTGGGTGTTCACAGATCATTGACCAAAAGTAATGACGTCGGCATTTTGATACACACTGCTAATCATCATGACACAGGTAATTCTCTTCCTATATTCAGATGACTTCCAGTCCTCAATGTCAGCTAACTGCTTTAATCTTCACGCTCTCCAGTGCCTTTGACAATTCACCAAGACATCAAAAACTGTTTCTGATTAAAAGAAACATAAAAACAAATCAAATTTAGCTCGAATACTCTGTACATTGTGTGTGTTTGTGTGTGTACATGCATATGCACATATAAGCATATGTGTGTGTGTGGCGGTGGTGGTGGGGGTGTGTTCTGAGAGCCTAATCAAAATATTGCAAAATATTGTCCAGAAATAAGTATTTTGTAAATATTTAAGCTTAATTAATGAATGGGAATTTGATAGTTTCTCATTTGTCATGATTGTATTTTAACCCTGGTTTGTCAATATTTTGCTATTATGTAGTAGCATTCTGTAAATATAATTGTATTTGTAGTTGTGAACTTGCTTTGTATCATAGCAGCTGGAGAGGTGTGTAAATATACGCGATGTCTTTGTATTTTGTGTCAGCCAACGAGCTGTGTGAATATATATATATATTGTAATTCGTATTTTGTAATATCAATTATTGTAATGTGTAAATGTACAGACGGAGCTCATGTATTGTGTCATAGCAACTATATTAATACGTAAACATATATATTTTTAGATACGATGGTAGCTATTCAAATAAATATAGAATCAGTCCAAGCAGTAAAACATACTGTGCCTTACGTTGATGGAATACTGTCTCACTCAGTAAAGAATGTCAACAGTACTTGGGGATATCTAAATATGTGCCTTACAATATTGGCTCAGATAGTTGGTGCCTTAATGTAAGAAGAATTACTTAATTACTGATAGACTTGAACAGATCTTAACAAAAAAGGGGAGGGTAACTGGCACAGCATTCGAGTCACTCTTGGCTTTCAATCAACTGTTTCGAAGTCGATTTTGCCTTTCATTCCTTTTCGGGAATCGATATAATGAGTACCAGTTGAACACTGAAACCGATGTAATTGACTAACTCCATCCACCGAAATTACAAGTATTGTGCCAAAATTTGAAACCAATTTTAATACAACGAAAAAAAATGAAAGAATAAGCGGTGAACTGGCTGAATCGTCAACGCACGGGCAAAAAGTGTTTAGCGGCATTTCGTCTGTCTTTACGTTCTAAGTTCAAATTCTACCGAGGTCGACTTTACCTTTCATCCTGTCGGAGTCGATCAAATAAGTACCAGTTGATAACTGATGTCGATGTAATCGACTTAGCCAAAATTTGAAATCAATAATAATACAACGAATAAATGAAAAGATCAACGTTTTCTTTTCTTTATAACGATGGTCATGTAATTCTTTTCAAATTTTAAATAATGTTTTATTTCTATTTTTATTTTTAATGACAATGCCGTGTCTTCATTTCAATTTTTGTTTAAATGTATGGCCAAACTTTTTATTAAGATTCTTATTTTCCCATATTTTGTTGCTGAAGTAGTAAGACATTACAAGGTCGTACACGGCCTCTATCTTAAGATGATATCTCTTTCTATAGTAAGTAAACGTTTGTTAACTTATAAGAAGGGAAGGATTCTTTTAATTACATTATGACGGTTATTCAGAACAACAAAACTGAGCTGAAAGAAAGAAAATTAGTCATTGCAGTAATTAACAGTCAGAGAAAAGTCCTTCAAGAATAAGCAATCAGAAAACCTAGGTTCAAATAGAATAAAGGGTTTGAGTTCAAGAGATAATACAAACCAGTAAATCAAGAGATAATACAAAACAGTAAACAATAAATAATAACTTATGTGTTGAAAAATCCATTCGCACCTTAAGAACACCGGGAATTTGTAAGAAGTCTTGTTCATAAAAGCACTGGTTTGAAAAGAAAACTTGCTGAAAAAAAATAGCGAGCTTGTAGAATTGTTAGCACGCGAGGCAAAATGCTTATCGGCATTCCGTCCGTTTTAACGCTCTGAGTTCAAATTCTGCCGAGGTCGACTTTGCCTTTCATCCTTTCAGGACCAATAAAACAAGTACCAGTTGAAAATTGGGGGTCGAAATTGTTGACCTTGTGCCAAAATTTGAAACCAATATCTTAAACTATATAAAGAAAAAGACTTCAATTACTACTAAAATATCTTCTTGAATGGGTCATGGTTTTTGATTCATCGAGACAATACTCAAAGATGTCAAGACTAACAAATGAAAATTTCCAGAAAGATTTCTTATAGCCGACAAAACATTTTTGAAGTTGCACAGAAGTGTTTCAACGAGCGAAGAGTCTTTCTTTAGCCACAGGTCAGGTCTGACAGAGTACTCCTAAGATCAAACGATTTCCACTTATGATCATCTCTTCTTTTGTTTAGACGACTAAAACTGTAATTGTTCAACATTAGTTCTGTTTTAAATACTGTGAAGTATTAATTTAGAGAGAGATGGCTGCTAATTATAGCGAGTCAAGTGACTATATTGAGGCTCTATCGGTGGCTCGATTCCCACAATGTCCCGCAGTACAATGTTACTTATAATGAAAAGACTTGTTCAACTTCAGCCCATTTTAACAATAAACTGATTCCTGTTCATTTTTCTAAATTAATTGAAATAATTTTTTCCGAGATAATCGCTGTATTTAAACCTAATCTCTAATGAAATTTTTAGCAGTACCTAAATCCAAGAACTTTTTAAAATAGGGGAATCTTTATTGGCCACTGTTCAAATTAGGTTTTCATGTTGTTAAACTTCCCCCGACAGCGCGATTTAAAAGGACTAAAATTACAAGATAACCAGATTAGAAGCAGTAACTGTTATCTTTTAACTCAGAAAATAAAATCATGCGTTCTATTTTACTTCTTAATCCTTTTTTTAATTACTGCCCGAATGAATTTGTCTTTCACCCCTCCAAAATTACTGAAATAAGTACCACGTACAAATACATTTTTAAGAAGATATCCTTGTTGGGACTAAGATGTGAATTGCGTTATCAGTGAGTAAGAAATACATCTGAAGATGTATTAAGCTCACTATAATTTTGTCATATAAGTCCTGGTCTTTTTTAATAATTTCCATAAAAAATTAACAGAAAGGATAGATACTCGTCCATGAAAATATCTGGGGGAAAAGCAGCACATACTGAATGAGATAGTTTAAGGAAATTTTTATTCAAGTAGTTTGCTGATTTTGTTGTTATTTTGCAGAGCGTCCAGCCACCGATAGAACCTCTATATAGTCACTTGACTCGCTATACGGAGAGGCAGCGTAACGGGCGGGGTCTCAGAAGATGAGAAATCTGTGTATTTTGTGTACACTAGAATTTAAAATTCATGCTCTGACTTTTCTTCTGTTAATAAACGTTCCAAATTTGGAGCTCAAAGTCTGTGAGGACTTTGAGCTCATGTTGTAAACATTTCTTAGATTAAATAACTGACTTTTATGATTTGGGAAAGTGTGCTGGAGGAAGAAACCATTAGCCATAACTAGACCCTGTACGACCGGTGAAGCTGATGTCGCTAACGTTCCATTTATGCAAAGAAAACGTACGCAGTGGAGGTTGTGGTGGGATTCCAGAGGCCCGACAGTCTGGGAAGGAAAAGGAAGGATTGGGTGTAGTAGCTAGTGCGGGACCTGGTAGCGGTGGTGAATACCTAGACTGGGGGTGACATGAAACCAGCCAGCTCCAACAAGCAGTGGCCACAATAGTAACGACGGTAGAAAAAAAACATAGAGTAGATCTATGATCCAAGGGTTGGAATGTGTTTGAGAGTTATCTAGGATGTCAGTGTGTGTTTCGCAGCAGCAACGCCGTCTCCGGTGTGGGTCTAACCTGAGTTTTTAATGGGTTTTAAAGCTGATTTTTTCTTTTCATTTTTTTAACACTGGTTGTCAAGGGGTGGTGGGAGACACACACACACACAGTTATGTGACGGGCTTCTTTCAGTTTCTGCCTACCAAATCCACTTAAAAAACTTTGGTCAGCCCGAAGCTACAGTAGAAGACACTTGCCCAATGTACCACACAGTGGAACTGAACCGGGAATCATGTGGTTGGGAACTTTGATACCGTTCCTTTTTCCGAGTGTATTATGAAAGATTCTAATTTCACATCAGAGATTATTCTAGTCTTCCTTAATTATTTTCCTTTTAACTATTTGTAAATAAGGCGACTCAAGTGTTAATTTCGTCTGTCTTGCCATGAATGTTAATAGCCTTATCCACTACGTTCTGAGTTCAAATTCCGCCGAGATCGACTTTGCCTTTCCTCCTTTCGGGGTCGATAAATTAAGTACCAGTTGTATACTGGACCGATCTAATTGACTGGCCCCCTTCCTCAAAATTTCGGGCCTTGTGCTTAGAGTAGAAAAAAATATGCTGATAATATAGTTCACATTGTAATCAATGGGTTTCGTTAACTTATAATACGGGGTTCAATTCTTCCCATTCACTTAGAAAGACGGTATAGTGTATGGGTTTAAATACTTAGAAAGTATATATCCTAAGTTTTAAAAATGTATATTTGGTCAATTTTCTTCGACAGAATCTTTGTTGCTAACGAATATTCCATTTTCTTTTGACCGTAAATTGTAGCCTTTCTCTACTAAGTTTGAAAGTTTTTACTCTTTCAAAACTGTGTGCCTTATCAAAGCTTTTATTTTACATTTCGTTAATATAAGGGGATTGTGTTGTAAATATTAAGGGGTTAATCAACAACGAATTGAAAAGCAGTTTTTATTCTTGCGAAACTTTGAATATCAGTGGTTTTTGCATGTCATTTGTGTAAAATATTTATTTTTGAGTAGATATTATGTAAAAAAATATTTTTTGTCTTTTTTTTTTCTGTTAACGTAGAAATTTTTTAGCGAGTAAAAGAAACATCTGAACACCTGTATATAAAACTTCAACGATATGTGTGTATGTGGGAGAGAGAGAAAGAGAGAGAGAGACACTGTCTGCGTGTGTGTATATAGTAAGTTCTCGGCAGAGTACCTGATCTAATCTCAATTCCAAATTGAAACCGTTTCGCTTCTATTACTAATCGCCTAAAAAGGGGGCATGACTACCACGTTAATGAATCATCAGTTTGAAGTTTTGCATCTATATTTTGAAAAAGTTCGTGTATACGTACACTCTCTCTTACATAAATAATGCACGTAGATACATTATACATACATACATGCATCCAAGCCTACACATACATTCGTTTATCAGCCAACAATTATACTTTACCGTTGCCTTAAATTTACTTAAAGCTCAAAATACATTGTCAAAAGCTCATAATAAAATTCTCACCAGAATTTTGAGATTCTAAAATTCATTCGATATCAAATTCATTTCACACTTGTACATTAGAAAAAAACTATTGTATTTTAAATATCAAATCTGACATTAAAACATAACCTAAAATCAGAAAGTGCCAAATGTTACTTTCCGTTTGAAAATTCTGTGGAAAAATAACTTTTAATCATTGTATAAATTTTTAAAAATTACTCATATACATAATGAATATATTATTTTTAATAGTTGTTCTTTAATGGGGATTTAAACAAAATTCTTGTCTTCCAAATTCAACAAGTGCCTTTGCTTGGAAGCCGAAACCTTCATAAAATCTCATGTCGTGAACAATACTTTATGAAAAGCTTTGTGGAAATGCTAAGTGCAGTATAAAAGAGAGAATGATTGTATGTTTGTTGTTTGTTATCATTATCTTCATTATTCCAAAGTCAAGTCCTGTATTGAACAGGGCGACAACAAATCGGCGTCTTCCAAAGTCAACATATAATCCAAGTGATAAAAAAATTCATCACTGGACACACACAGCATTCATAATGTATCCCAACATTATGAACATTTATTTCATACACACATTAATACACATCTGTACAGTTAAATATATATATATCAAACAGTTTTTTTTTTTAACAATACTTTCCTTGTCTCTTCCAAATTTTTTGATGTTTATTCAAACTAATTCTTTCAACACATTATTTTTGCCTAAATAAATGTACATTTTGTAAAAAGAATATGTATTAACCAATATATGTCATGTTTATTGTATACAATGAGAGTGAAATTGAAATTCCTATTCATCGAGATGGTTATTTGGATTAATAAACATTGTGTTCAATGGTGCTTCAAAGCAGTCTTCAGCTGTTCATTCTTTTTCTGTCTGTCCTGTTATCATAAATCTAATTGAAGTTTCATTTCAGACAATGCTCTTATCATTTCACTGAAGCAACAATAACAATTTAACATTTGATGTCTGCAAAGTAGTCTCCTCTGAAATTCGTATAATGAGTAAAACTTCACAAAAACAGCAGCATTCAACGAAACAAAACGATAGCTTGCTTTTATGCGGCCGTTCGAACTGCTGGAAATAGCAAACCGATCATCCTCTTATTGCCTGGTTGACTTCAAAAACACTTAAATGGCTCAAGCAGTGAATTCATAAATACATAAAAAGATAAGGTGGTTATGTCCGGAAAGTTTTTTATCTTAGGTATGTTCGGTCGTGAAAAACCTGGACTTAACAAGTTCATGCTGCAATAAATGTTATGCTACAGAAAAGATACTTCAGCCGTCACCAGTTTTTGATACTCTACAGAGCCTAGGTGAGTTCCACAATAGATATTGTTCTTATATATGGGACGGTGCTGCGGCTGGACACACAGACATCCAGAAAAGGGACACCTGACTGATTGACATAAACCCACTCGCCTTAGTTTCTTGTCCACTGGCACGCTTGTCTCCTCCCTCTGCAAGGATTCATATCACCTCGTCTCAAGCATTCTCGTTCTACTTGTCTCGCCTCATCACTTTTATAAGTGTTCAACAGCCCATCCAGCCGCCCACCAGGCACCAACGTAATCACTAGACTCAAAACTTCCTTCCCAGAACGTCAACCCTCTGGTGTTTATTTACGAAGATTCAAGAGGAACATTAATGGCACCAATATCATTGATCTAGAAAAGGCCTCCAAAAACCATATGCACAACCCCTTCCTCCTGAATCAGCGAGTAAAATAAGAATCCGACGACGAAGGTTTCTACCTGAAACATTACATTTTCTCCCCCCCTTCATAACGACATAAAACTTATTCCATTGTTTGAACATTTTAGCTTTAGTTCGTCAGAGAAGGGAATCGATAAAAAATTGAATCTAAGAAGCCATAATAAATATTTTAATTTTTAGAAAAACAAAACAAAAAAAACACCGTAAGCGAATACCGTCTTTACTCTTAATGTTAGCAGAATCAGTACAGCTACGGATATAATGTCCTGCTTTATGTTCTGGGATCAAATCCCACGACAGTCAAATCTGCTTTCCATCCTTCTTGAATCGATGATAGATAAGTACCGTTGAATTAATGCATTCAGTTCATTTGAGCGTCTTCACCACTAGACGTTTTCAACTTTGTACCTATATAATAAATTATTTATAACTATTAAAAACTTTCAAACATTCACCTATTCTGATGTTCTCTGAAATATATTTTAAAATATCGGTTCTTTTGCTAATCTTAAATACTTTCCACGTATGTTTACAATTTTAAGCTGTGAAAGTCTTTATTTCAACTTATACAGCTGAGGACTAACACGCAGTGCTTCAGCACTGATACGGTTTCTTTTTTTTTTTCTCTCATTTTTATAGTTTTTAAGGGTCTGAAGGCAATTAAAAACTTTCTACGCATGCGTGTTGCGTTGAGGTTAGCTGGCAACATAGAACCATAATGAAGCTTCACCCATTATTATTTTTTTATCCTCTTAATTCTTTTACACTTTCGCTACTGGAAACAATGTATTGATCTTCCAGATATGACTCTTGTTATATCCTTTCTAAAGTAAGGTTATCAAAGATTGATGGATGCAAAGGCTTCACAATTTGCTCGCATTGTCTATCAGATATCGTCTATGTTACAGATGCTCAGTTATACTTTTCTGGAGCCTCTACATGACGACTCAGCCTACGATAAAACAGACGTGATTGTTATGGCTGGGATACCTTTAACCGTAGACCTGTTCAACCAGAGTTGATTTCGTGCTAATAAACATGCCAGCGACTCAGCAGAGAACTTTAGAAAGCATATAGCCAGAGTCATATCTGAAAGATCAACACATCGTTTCCAGTAGCGAAAGTGTAAAAGAATTAAGAGGTTAAAAAAATAATAATGGGTGAAGCTTCAATGAAGTTATGTAAGAATCGATTGGTTGGCTACGGATGTTGTTTAACCTCCAGCTCAGTCCCATTTGAGCAAATCGACAAACAAAAAGTGCCGCAGCCGTGATCATCCCATCTTTGTTTATGGTATGTCTCAGATTACATTACCCTGGATACATGTTCTTTCTCATTTCAAAGATGTTTTTATCAGGTTGAGCAACTATGTACAGAAACTCTCTCTGTCTCTGTCTCACACACACACCTCTTTAGCTTTGGATTTAGAAATATGTGGAATAACAACAGACCTGAAGTCGATGGTTTTATATATTTCAAAGCTAACGTTGATGCTATAAGGACACAGGCTTCAGATAACCAACTTTGAGATATGAAATCTTTTGTTAGCATTATACCTCAATTAGCTATGGGAAATGGCAAGGTTAATTTTCATGCTGCTGAAACCTTCAGAAGACTGTTGAAAAAAAATACATTGGAAATTTCAGAAAGACGCCTCCTGCCTGGAGAACATATAGTTAAGTGGAGACTACTATAGTTAATTCGGAAGATAATTTTTAATAAACTGAAATTATTACTGTAATGAGAATAAAATGCATTAGTTATAATGAAAATTCTTCTCAAAAGGGACAAGGGAGACAACTACCAACATTTCAAATGACCAAAGCTTAAATAGATACGTCCAGTCTTAGAACTCTTCAGCAAAACAGAGTTAGCATAAAGTTACCTGACCAAACAATAACTTGAATATAGTCTTGATGTGAACATAATTCACTGGTTACACAATTTCAAACAACGACATGGAACAAGGGATGAGTCATTAGGATGGAAGGATGTGGCACAACAAATGTTGCATATATATATATAATAAACTAGTTTATGGGAATCTTGATTGATGCATACCAAAGCTATCTCAGGGAAATCACAATTATATGAACATTTCTGAAGGAAGTCAACAAGGATATAAGAAAACATTTTAGACACATAAATACAGGGTTTAAAATTTAGGCCAAAAAAGGAGTGTAATCATATTAGAGCAACCTTGCAGAAAAAACACAATATGCCATTAATACAAAGCATCTGTAGGTGTCCAATCAATACATACAGCGAGCACATGTCATCTGAGAAAAAAAACCCAAAAGCAACTCATTATCAAGCCATCATCTCACCTTACTCACATCAACATCAGTAGCACACAACTAGACAACTAGAGCCTTTGTGATCAGGCTAAATGTTAGACCTTAACATCATCTAATGAAAGTGCATCCTCACCATAGATGGGATTGCATCTCAAAAGATTAGATCTTCTCTGAAAATACTTCAACAATTACTAATACTCAACAAAGTTCAAGTGAAAGCCACAATGAAATATTCTCCCCCACAACTGGGATGCTGGTGCTGCTACAATCACCAGACATCTTTTACATGAGAGAAACAATACTCATCATCATCATCATTTAACTTCCATTTTCCATGCTGACATGGGTTGGATGGTTTGACTGGAAACTGGTAAGCTGCACCAGGTTCTAATCTCATTTAGCATGGTTTCTACAGTTGAATATCCTTCCTAATGCCAACCACTCTGAGAGTGTAGTGGGTACTTTTTATGTGCCAGTTACAGAACACCGGCATCAGCCACAACTGCAATCTCACTTGGCTTGATGGGTCTACTCAAGCACAGTATATTGCCTAAGGTCTCAGTCACTTGTCACTGCCTCCATGAGGCCCAAAGTTCAAAGGGTGCTTTTTACGTGCCACTAGCTTGGGTGCGACACTGGCATTGGCCATAACTACGATTTCACTTGGCTTGATGAGTCTTCACAAGCACAGCATATCACCAAAGATTTTGGTCACTCGTCATCACTTCCGTGAGACCCAACATTCAAAGATCATGCTTCACTGCCTCTTCCTATGTTGTTGCCTCTTCCACAGGTTCCCTCCAACATTAGAGATCAGCACTTTTTCACATAAATGTCCTCATCCATATGCATCACATGACCATAACAGCACAGTCATCTCTCTTGCACCACCATATCTGATGCCTCTTATACCCAACTTTTCTCTCAAGACGCTCACACTCCGTTATGCATGCAAACTGACATCACACATTCAGCGAAGCATACTAGCTTCATTTCTTTCAAGCCTTTGCATATCCTTGGCAGTCACAACCATGTTGCATGGCTGTTTGCACACAGGCATTGTACAATCTGCCTTTCACTCTGAGAGAGAGAGAGATCCTTTGTTACCAACAGGGTTAGGGGCTCCCTGAACTATTCTTATTCTAGCAGTTACATTTTTGGAGCATCCACCTCCGCTACTGACTTGGTCACCTAGGTAATGGTAGCTATCAACTATTTCTAGGTATCCCCCACCCCTGGCAGTTGATGAAGTCTATATTCTGTACATTTTTGGTGTTAATTGTACCTGTGCAATTGTACACAAAACTATTTTCGCTGTTAACCTTCCTGTGATATTGCTACACCTCTTATGTGTCCTTAGCTTACACTGGGTACATCTTATGGAGTTACTACCTATGTCTTTTCTACAGATTGAGCAGAGCCATCTACCTGAAAGGATTTGTGATTTGTCTGCTCTCCTACTTACTAAGGCTTTGGTTTTTGCTAGGTTAACTCTAAGGCCCTTTGATTCTAGGCCTTGCTTCCATGCCTGAAATTTCTTCTCCAGTTGTGATAGCAATTCAGCTATAAGAACAAGGTCATCAGCATAGAGGAGCTCCCAGGGACAGCCCGTCTTAAATTCCTCTGTTATTGCCTGGAGGACTATGATGAACAAGAGACGGCTGAGGACTGATCCTGGGTGAACCCTACTTGTACCCTGAATTCACCAGTATACTCATTGCTAACCTTCACCTTACTGACAGCGTCCCTGTACATGGCTTGTACAGCTCTCACCAACCACTCATCTATCCCTAGCTTCCGCATTGAACACCAGATAAAGGAGTGGGGACTCTGTCAAAGGCTTTCTCCATGTCGATAAAAGCCAAGTACAGGGGTTTATTTTTGGCAACATATTTTTACTGCAGTTGCCTAACCAGGAATATAGCATCAGTCATACTCCTGCCTGGTTCAAATCTGAACTGCATCTCATCTACACTAATTCTCTTCCTAATTGAACTATGGCCCTTTCTGTGACTTTCCTCACTTGGTCCAGCAACTTGATGCCTCTATAATTATTCCAGTCTAAGGCATCACCTTTGCCTCTGTAGCAGTTGACTATAATGCTGCTATGCCAATCATCGGGGATGACTCCTTCATGGATAACCTGATTAACAATACAGGTGACTAGGCTATAACCTACTCTGCCAGATATTTTAATCATCTCAGCAGTGATTCCCTGTTTTCATGTCCTTAATTGTTTTATTGACCAAACTACTGTTGATTCGGATAGCTGGTCCCTCAGTTGGGTCAACATTTGGCAGACACTCCTTCTTGCATTCATTCTCCACATTCAGCAGTCTTTTATAATGGCATTTACAAGCCTCTTTCTTTGCAGAATCATTAAATGCAAGTGCACCATCATCCATGTGGACACATTTCTCTCCTACAACATAGCGATTTTCTCTCACACACTGTCTTGCAATCTGAAACACTTCAAGTCTCTGGTCCTCATGCTGTAGAACATAGGCAAACTTCTTCTTTTCTGCTTCTCACTTGTCTCCTAGCTTCCCTTCTGGCTATCTAATACAGTTCCTTGCAACCATCACACTTCCAGTCATTCCAGGCAAGTTTCTTTGCTCTAACGGCCTTGTCTACAGCATCATTCCACTTTAGGTCTGAATGAGACTTTGCACCAGCCAGCAGACAATGACACTTAGTTGACTAGTAAAGTTTCATCTATACAAGACAAAATAGCCAAGAAAGACTACTAGCCTACATACCTTCATGCACGCGTGTGTGTGTATGTGCATTGTATTTAAACCAACAGGAAAAGTGACCCTGTTACAGTTAAATATCTAATATTTGTGAATTAAAAACAGAAACATTCAAACAACTTTGTTTTGAAGTTTCACATTTATTGTTATGTCTAATTTTTAAAGCGAGTGTGACCTTAGGAACAAAGATATGAAATGGGAAAGGGTTACAGAAGAGGAAGTAAACCCCAGTATTTTACTGTTACTTATTTTCTTAATCTCAGAGAGATAAACCACATTAGAGAGATGAAATTAAGCATATAAAATAAAATATTTCAAATATGTGCTGAAAAAAATAGTTTATGTGGCGACATGGAATACAAAAGAAATGTGGGGTTTTTTTTTTGATAATTTCAAACTTTATCACTAATTTAATTGAATAAGAGAAATTATCAGGCTAAAGTAATAACTTTTACATGATACTTGTTAATTAAATTTAGTTCAGCTTTATTACTATAAAATATGGTCAGTAATTAACGTCCTTTTTTTCCTTTTTTCTTCGGTCCTTTACCACCTGGTTGTTGATTAGAAGATTGAGAGCTTGACTGAGATTGCTGCCGGGTCTTCAGCTTTGGAATAGTTTTGGCAACATACAAGAAAATATCAGTCCCTAAAAATCAACAATATATAAAAATTACATGTATTATGACATACTGATTGAAGAGTAGATATATTAACATAAATTTATACATATTTATGATGACATATGCTTTGAAATACAGAATGGAATATACATTAAAATGAATTTGGAAGCAATTCTGGACAAATTAGAATTATCCAGATTCTTCAGATCCTTTTATGTTTTCTAGCTAATATAAAAATTCCCTGGAACACAGAGTGGTGAAACTTTTGAACAACTAGCCAAGAAGTTACCAGTTTCTATCCTGTCGCTGAAACTAAATCAATGATGCATATTTTCACTCTAAAATAGCTGTCAATATAACTGTAAAGAGATACTGTGGAAGAAGGAAATGCCAATGATATTTACAGAGGCAGAGCAGTATAATTAACAAGTGGTTTATTAATTGGTAGTAGTGAGTTCAACTC
This sequence comes from Octopus bimaculoides, assembly GCF_046866305.1. Classification (NCBI taxonomy): domain Eukaryota; kingdom Metazoa; phylum Mollusca; class Cephalopoda; order Octopoda; family Octopodidae; genus Octopus; species Octopus bimaculoides. Next base: position 27,719,379 of record NC_142945.1, on the reverse strand, counting down.
CTCCTGCAAGCCAAAATAAGCCACTTTATTTGACCGACCTTGACGCTAACTTTGATAACAGTTTATTTGTGATGATAAGCGAACAACAGTCTAGTCCACATTGAACTCATCACACACAAGCATCCACTACTAAATGGACAATTTCATTTGACAAGAATTCTCACTATCACAAGTCATAACATTTTCCATGAAGAGTGAGGAGAGCTTTCTTTAAACTGCTAATTTAAAAAGATACTCCAAAAAAATCACACGTCTCAAAAGGATTTCACATTATAATACCTACCTTCATATGTATTAACACATTAAAATTGAACTCATATAGCATGCTAGTATCTAGTATAGCAAATAAGAGTAAATACATACATCAATCTACTCAAATCAATAGTAGTAACTACTACTTGTTTCATTTTATTCGTATCTTGATTTACTTAATCTATTGATAAATCTAGAATGGATTTGATTTCTAGAAAAAGAACTTTTGGATTATATGGTACCACCTGACTGGCTCTTATGCCGGTGGTATGTAAAAAGCACCCACTACACTCTCGGAGTGGTTGGCGTTAGGAAGGGCATCCAGCTGTAGAAACTCTGCCAGATCAGATTAGAGCTTGGTGCAGCCATCTGGTTCGCCAATCCTCAGTCAAATTGTCCGACCCATGCTAGCATGGAAAGCAGACGTTAAACGATGATGATGATGATGATATTTTAAATGGACAAAGTTATTAGTTTTGGCAGGTCTATTTTTCAGTAGATCCTGTGTATTCAAACAAATTATTTCTGCTACTATATCATAGAGTTAAAATAGTCATTGTAGTCATATAAATCAGTTGACAGGAATATCCTTTCAAAGTTATCTTTTAAAGTACTTTTACATTCAATTTTCCTTGCTAAAATGTGTTGCACCATGCTGACATGAAAATTTTGACATTTTATCTTAACTACTTCCTGATAGCAACCATTAAGTTAAATTATTAAAAACAAAAGACATTACATAATATACAGTAAAGAAATGAGGTGGTAGCTCAAAAAGAAATAAAAATACTGATGTAACAGAACAAGTAAAACAAACATAAGAACAATACTATTTACACCTCTGTGTTTTTTTTTCCCTTCAGTTAGACTACTATACTGACATTGAGAGAGTGGAGGGTAATGTAATTTGATATAAAAAGAATAATTAAATGTCGTTGCCATTGGTGATATGAAAAGAAATAAAACTTAAAAAACAACATTAACTGAAGTTAAGAATTTAACAAATTTTAAATTACAAATTCATTAGAGACTGATTTACAGTTAACAGTAACTGCACAATTACTGCTACAGATCATTAATTAAAATCGGTGGCTTTAAGGAAGAACTGTCTTTCATATGTAACAAAGTCCAGCCTAACCCACTCCTGAGCAAACCTTCTGCCATTTCTACCATTACCACAACAGGCTTTGCTCCACTGAATTTGTCTTTTTTATCCTCTATCTTTTAAACACATTAAAGGGAATGTCTCTTCTCCTTCATCTGATTATGCCTAAATAATTCACTTAAATACCTATGCAAGCTGAAAAGATCATTCAATCACAAATTTAACTAAAAATGTCGAAGCATTCTCCCCAGCTTTAAACAAGATTGATAAAAACAAAACAAAACCTCAAAATGTGTTTAAATAATTGTGGTAAAAAAAGATACAAAATAAAACAAGGGAGACAACTCACTCGTTTTGAATTCTTCTAGTACTGCTGAACCATCTTCCTGCTTCAGCTGAATACGGATGCGTCCCAGGGCTTTATTATCACGATGGTCAAGTTCACGGGGATACACTTTACTCTAAACATAAAGAAAAGATCTGGCTAAAAAGAGGTTGACTAGTATCAGCTTAGCATCCAAATGGATTTGGACGAATCCATTTTATAGAAAAGGATTAAAATTAAAGCTAGCAGGGGTACAAACAAATCTCAAAAATATTCTACCTTTAAAGTGTTGTCTTGGCAAATTTGTATTATAAATCTAATTTCTATGTCAGTAGATTCTAAAGAAGAGTGAACAAAATGCAAGATACAACTTGATATGTGGGGAAATAATAGGTAGAACTGCAATACTGAATAGTGGTATTTCTGGTAGTTTGACAGGGAAGACTTCAGATAAGCAATAAGGATTCTCATCATGAGGACACATAAGAAATTACTGATGCACACATACAGTAAATGAAGTTAGAAAGTTGGCTAATTGACTGAGCTGCAATTCTATGTTCATTAAGATTCCAAATCTGTTTGACAATTAGTATAATTTCTCATCATGAATTCTGCAAGATTTGAGGCCTTTTCTGCTAAAAATATTATTAATTCACTATTTAAGTCTAATAGTCACATCAAAGCTTGTCTCTTTGGCAGACATTACAATTCTGTGTGCAGTAATAGTTTGCTGAACTTGAATCTCATATCTTATAAATTAGAAAATAGATGGCAATTCAATATGTGACTTTAAAAATAAAAATTGATAATCTTTAACTGAATCCTGTATTACTGAAATTAGTTATGAAAAAAAAATGCATTTAGTTACTAATATCTCTTGATAAATCATTCAATGAATTCATTGCTTAGAAATTCAACTTCAGTTTGAAACCCTGCATTTTATCTCTACCCCAACCCCATCATTATAGTTGTATCAATGATACATAACACAGTTATTCCATTCTAGACCCTACTTCTTTAGAAAAATGGTTTACTCTGAAGGAAACATCTTTAATTGTTATATTATTATGATTGACAAAACAGTACGTCCTTGAACACACTGTTTCCATGTATCTGACAAATATCAATAATTGAGCTGCTTTCATAATGTCAGTTGATTTGTCTAACTGAATCACATATTTAGTACCTTCTTTAATTCTTGCACAAGGTGGTTAGTTTCTGCAATTCTTTTATAAACTGTGTCATTTGACAGTAAAATTGTTCTTATTTTGTCTATGCAGATCTTTCCAGAGGAATTTCTATGGTTGTATCTGACATTAGCAACACAAATTCTTCACCACTTAAATATAGTTTCTTAGTTTTTATAATTAATTAAGAGATTTGTATGATCATGTTCTTAAATATTTTTCTTGAACCAATGTATGTATTTCAAGAAAATTGTTTCAGTACTATACAGGGTGTCCCAGAATTAACTATTTCAATGTAATCAGGCAAATTTTAAAAAATCTGACAGAATTTTATGTTTATTAATTATTATACCAAAACAAATAGATTTATAAATCTCAGGTCGAAATTTTAGAGAAACTTTTCAATATGTACTCTGTCTGTATCCCTAAAAATTTCAAATCTATTTTTAGTGTTATGAAACACATTTTGAAACATTTCAGGATTTATCTCCTGCTCTGCTAGCTGAATGTGTTCTTCAAGTTAAGCTAAACTATTGCTCCATCCTGGGGATGGAAGCAATTCATAGATGCTTCAAGAGAAACATCAGTAAGCTCCTGATTTTGAAAATTTAATGAAGAAGAATTGTTACAAGTTGAGGCACTAAATATATAAAAGGATTTACAATTAGTGAAGTCTGAATGATAATTGAATTTTAAGGCTTCTACTGTCTAGACGAATAATTAGAAGTGATAGATAAAATTCTCTGGGAAAATGTTTACCATGAAATTTAAAAGCTGAACACTAATATATATTTTAAGTGTAAATCTCCAGTTAAAAACCCATTCGTCAACAGCAGGAATTACACAAAAAAAAACTGCTGAATAAAACAAATGCTCACAAATAGCAATAGGCAGAGATTAAAATAGAAACAAACTCTTTATATAATATTGATAAAAATTAAATTACTTCTGGAGATATAGTCATTCCAGCAGCTGCGCATACATCTCGGATTTCTATAAAAGTTGGATTATCAACAGCCTAGATGGAAGAGAAAATAATTTCAAATAAATCAAAACAATAGAACTAATTAAAAGACTAATAAAGAGATATGTAATTATCAACAGGATATATTTAAACTATATCTGTTAAAGAATAATTTTTAAAAATCCCTTTCTTCATACGAACATTTTATTAAGTTAGTATATACAAGATTAATGCAATATTTTCTATTTCCTGATCAACTGTGTTGTATGGAATATATAATTATTAATGGAAATATTTATTGCTATGTAATTTTTATCTAAAGATAATGGAAGAGCCAGTATTTTAGCCTGAAATTGGACTTAATCTTTTTTCTTTCTTTTTAAACAGAAATTAGAATTAGTTACCAACAAAAGTAGAAGCTCTCTGAACTTTGTCCAGCCTATTCTTATTCTACCAGCTATGCTCTCGGAGCATCCACATTCAGTGCTGACTTGGTCACCTAGCTAACAGAAGCAATCAACTATTTTGAGGTATCCCACCTAACATTTGACAGAGTTTATATGTATATATATACATATATTTATACATATTTATACATATATATATATATATATATATATATATATATATATATATATATATATATATACATATATATATCCTCATACTTGTTTCAGCCACTTGACTGCGACCATGCTGGAGCACTGCCTTTACTCAAAGAAATCAACCCCAGGACTTATTCTTTGTAAGCCTAGTACTTACTCCATCAGTCTCTTTTTGCAGAACTGCTAAGTTATGGGGACATAAACACACCAACACCAGTTCTCAAACGATGGTGGGGGACAAACACAGACACACAAAGATGTATATATATATATATATATATATATATACATATGACAGGCTTCTTTCAGTTTCTGTCTACCAAATCCACTCACAAGGCTTTGGTTGGCCCGAGGCTATAGCAGAAGATACTTGCCCAAGGTGTCATGCAGTGAAACTGAACCCGGAACCATGTGGTTGGGAAGCAAGCTACTTACCACACAGCCACGACACACATATATACACATACAAAGTAGGTATGAGGCCTAATGCTTGGGACAAAGTAGAGTCGTTCAATCTTTACCCACAGGCATCATGGTTGGTTTTGGGTGAAGGTTCCTTGTTGGAAAATTGAATGATGTAAGAATAGCACTTAGTTGTAAAGACTGAAGAATTTATTCGTTCCGCTTTCCAGCATAAATTCTGGCTGTGCCGAATATTGTATATTCCATGAATATGACATTGGTAAGTAGAGAACTGAGCTTCTCTATTAGTTTTTTATTTTGTTGTTGTTGTTGTTTCAACACCTCATCTTCCCCAAGATCAGTATTGAGCAAGTGGACGCATGGATCAAATGTGTTCCTGTAATGACCATCCTGTTTTCTTGTTTTGTTTTGTTTTATCTTATTTTTTGTATGGCTTTTATAACAGAGAGAGAGAGAGAGAGAGAGAGAGAGAGAGAAAGAGTATTCTCCTGTAGAAACCATGCTAAAATGGAAAGTACAAGTGAGATGTGGTCCTTGACACATCCAGAGAAGCAATTTATTCATATAAAAACTGGCTGAGATTGTAATGATTCCTTCAACCTATGCCAGCCTAGAAAAGTAGATGTAAAATTAAAATGATGATGTGTATATACTCATATATACACACATACATACATATGTATGTATGTATATATATATATATATGCACACACACACACACACACACTTCGTGCCGGTGGCACGTAAAAGCACCCACTACATTCTTGGAGTGGTTGGTGTTAGGTAGGGCATCCAGCTGTAGAAACTGCCAGATCAGATTGGAGCCTGGTGCAGCCTTCTGGCTTGCCAGTCCTCAGTCAAATCGTCCAACCCATGCTAGCATGGAAAGTGGACGTTAAACGATGAACGAATGATGAACCACTTACATTAGTCACATCTATATCAATGAGAAATGAAAATTAAAAAAGTCATCAGGCTTGAAATACCAGAATTATACTGAGAGAATATAATTCATAGATATTTAATTATATCTCATTATTCATATTATACATAAAGGTGCTAATATTAAATAATTCATACCTTTTCTTTTGGAATTCTCCGACCTTCTTTAGTAGTTTTTTTGCTGTTGATATAAGCTGGATACAAACAAATCCACCTAAGAAAATTAAGAAAGTGGTAATTAGCTTTAGAGTATTAAGAAATGTTTTGACGTGGGTTGGCTATTTTACTGAATATAAATAATATTTCCTTTGCAAACACGGATCTGACAATATTATGAACATTTCTGGACAGTCAGATTGATGAAAACAATCAATGAAAATAACCAAATATTTTTATGTCATCAAAGATGGAAAAGTCTTTTGTGGAAACATAACAACAAATGTCTGCAAAAGAAATCTTTTTTATCATAATTGATGGAATTAAGACATTTCAGTCACCCAAATTTTAGTTGCAATTGTGAGAGGTACTTTGATTTGAAAATTAATGATACGATAGATGTTCTGTTAGATACCAGAGTAGTTGAAAATGGAACAGCTCTCAGTCTTTACAATGTGTCAAATCTACATTGTGAGAAAAATATATTTTTTTAGAAAATATAAGATATTCAAATATTAAATGTTCTTCCATGCTAAGCACCAAATGTGGGTTCCGAAACTTATTATTCGATGTGTCTGTCATTCTGACACTCTTTGTCTCTGTCAAAGCTATACACAATATAACTCATGTTTTGACATCTTAAGAATCACCTTATTTTCCTTGCAGCAGCAACAGGTAATGAGATTTCCCACTCATTCAGGAACCAATTCCAACAAAGCATAATATACTTAAACTTGTGGCTGTCTTGTAAAACGGTTTTTACAGTAAAATTAGAACCAGTTGATGTTTATTTCTTTATTTTCAAAGTGAAATGAAAGTTGACAAATTGATGGTACCTCTGGGTCATGCTAGAGCACCACCTTAAAGGGTTTGGGTCGAAGAAATCAACCCCAGGACTTATTCTTTATAAGCCTAGTACTTATTCTATCGGTCGCTTTGGCTAAACCGATAAGTTATGGTGACGTAAACACACCAACATCAGTTGTCAAGCAATGATAGGGGGACAAATACAGACACAAACACAGACATAGATAGATACACTAGAATTGAAAAATGCACAAGCTCAAAAGGGTTACAGAATGTCATAATAAACCTTAAAAGGTATGGGACTAGCATTATTGGAATCACTATATGTTGTTCATTCTGTGGCATCTTAAAACAAAAAGAGACTCATGTGTGAATTAGGTTGTCATGATAATTATTAAACCAAGTTCTTATTATAAAAATTTGAAAATGTACAAAATATGAATATGAAAATTCATTATTAATACTTTACATACCAAAGTATATAAAACAACATATGTCACCCTGCATGCAAATTACCATGATAATGAAAAAAGAAATTGGATGTATAACAGTTAAAGTACAAAACTGAAATAATTATAAGCAAAGATAATTCACATTATGATACACATATTAATGGAATAGTTATGCAAATTAAACAAATTATTACTAAACTATTTTTGATTAATTACTTGTAGATTTATGAAAATTATCATTATTATAGGCGCAGTAGTGGCTGTGTGGCAAGTAGCTTCCTTACCAACCACATGGTTCTGGGTTCAGTTCCACTGCGTGGCACCTTGGACAAGTGTCTTCTACTATAGCCTCAGGCTGACCAAAGCCTTGTGAGTGGATTTAGCAGACGGAAACTGAAAGAAGCCCATTCTAGATTTATATATATATATATATATATATATATATATATATATATATATAGTGAGTTCAAACAAGAAAAACAACAAAAAACAACAACGTGAGGATGTGATACAGATATTGTGTTACTGGACGCTCAGGAAAGGAATGTATGTATGTGTCTGTGCGTCTGTGTTTGTCCCCCCACCATTGTTAGACAACCGATGGTGGCATGCATACGTCCCTGTAACTTAGCGGTTCGGCAAAAGAAACCAATAGAATAAGTACTAGGCTTACAAAGAATAAGTCCTGGGGTCGATTTGTTCGACTAAAGGCGATGCTCCAGCATAGCCACAGTCAAATAATTGAAACAAATAAAAGAATAATTCATATATTGAATTATTGCATAAACATGACATTAGTATTTGTACACAATTGTTTCGTTAAAATCAAGTATACAATAATTTAACTTAATTTTTAATATAACTTAATTTCGATGAACTAAACAAATTTCTTGTGATAAAAGGATGCCACAGAATGTACAACATATAGTGATTCCAATATTTTTGAGCAACAATGCTAGCCCCATAAGGTTTATGACATTCTGTAACCCCTTTGAGCGTGCATATTTTTCAATTCTCGTTCTGTACTTTTTAAGGTAATGCTTGTAATATTTTATATATGTACTGTATTTCTCCTAATGGTGTGGCAGCCTCTAATAAACTGACACCCAGACACAGACCAATTAAAATAATGTGACTGTCACAATTTTAAAAAATGTACGATAAAATTGATAATAATAGTCATATCTGTTTATCATAAGGAGAGATACTGAACAGCAACTAGTATATTATAAGCTGTACTATAAAGAAATGTATTTTAAAAAATTACTAATAATATTAATTTTTAGAAAATCATTAGCAAAATCTAAAATGACATACCATGCAATGAAGAGAAGGCGAAAATGAGTAACATAAAATTCTCATCAAACGATCGTTCATTGGTTGATGATTGAAAATTAACGAATAAAACGTGATCACCACACAAATGGCCACGGCCCCCTTACACTTTCATTTGCAACCTAGGCATATATTGTCAGACACACAGTAGACTTGACAATAACATTCTGTTGTCGGTCACTGTGTACCTGACAGATATAGATACATATATATATGTAGTGAAACTACCTATCGCCATTATATACAAACAAACCATCTTCTCTCGCTGTTATAAATATAATCAAGTTCGGGCGTAGTAGAGAGCAGCCTACTGTATCCATCACGTGACTGATTATTATTTGAAGCGGCAACTGCCTCGTACCGTTCCCGCCAGAGCGCAAATCGACCAATCACAGCCCCTAATAAGGTCACGTGATGGTGTTCTTCTAATGCCTTCTGTGGAGCCTACTTTCAGCTATAAATAGACTAAATTATCCCCGCCAAATCGTCGCGGTTCAGATCTCTTAGAGACCTGTTCCGTGTACCACACAGACCAGCATCGCCGACAGCGTCAACACGACACTACAACTACCGGCATCCCCGCCAGCGTCAACATGACTTCTACATACACAAGCTAACCAAACTACCGTGGCACTTCTCTTCGATTCTGTTTGTGTGATTCATCTTCACCACGATAAATAATAGACAAGAACTCAGCCTGCGAAGAACATCTGTATTCCAGAACCCGGCCCGGCATGGAAGCCCTAACATCACGACGAGTGATCGACTGCCC